>NC_090030.1:20470377-20720377 GCF_037176765.1 Anolis sagrei | reverse complement strand
TTTGAAACTGCATCAAATGGCCAGTGTAGATGTGGCTGAGGCTTCCGGGACAGTTGAAGGGCCACAAACACAAAATTTTAGAATTGGAAGGGACCCTAAGAGGCCATCCAGCCCAACCCCTTTCCTGCCATGCAGGAAGACACAATCCAACCACTCCCGACAGATGGCCACCCAGCCTCTGCTTAATGCACATACCCTCCCGCAAAAAAGAAAGCCAAGGGAAGTCATGGTACCCCTCTATCATACCTCACCTGAAATACTGTATCCAATTCTGGGCCCCACAATTTAAGAGAGATGTTGACACTAAGCTGGAAGTTGTCCAGAGAAGGGCCACTAAATGGGTCAAATGTCTGGAGACTATGAATAATCCCTCTTAGGTGCAACTTAAAGAGCTGGGTCTGCTTAGCCTCCAATAGAGAAGGAGAAATGAGAGCCATGTTTAAATATTTGAAAGGCTGTCATAAGGAAGAGGGAGCAGGCTTGTCTTCTAGGAGCCATGAGTTCAAATGACAGGAAAGGCGATTCCACTTGAACATCAGGAAGAACTTCCTGTTTGTAAGAAGAAGAGCTGTTCAACAGAGGAACTCTCTGCCTCAGGGTTCAATGGATGTTCCTTCTTAGGAGATTTGTCAGCAGAGGCTGAAAGGCCATCTGTTGGTGTACTTTGAGTGTGCTTTTCTTACGTGAAGGCAGAAAGAGGTTGGACTGCATGGCCCATGTCTCTTCCAACTATATCAGTATTATTCCCTTGCGAAGCAGGACTGCTGACCGAAAGGTTAATGGTTTGAGCGGGGTGAGCTCCTGTCTGTCAGCTCCAGCTTCCCATGTGGAGACATGTGAGAAGACTCCCACAGTATGGTAAAACATCTCAGTGTCCCCTAGGTAACGTTCTTGCAGACAGCCAATTCTCTCACATCAGAATCATAGAGTTGGAAGAGACCTCATGGGCCATCTAGTCCAACCATATTCTGCCAAGAAGCAGGAAAATTGCATTCAAACCACCCCCGACAGATGGCCATCCAGCCTCGGATTAAAAGCTTCCAAAGAAGGAGCCTCCACCACACTCCGGGACAGAGAGTTCCACTGCTAAACGGCTCTCATAGTCAGGAAGTTCTTCCTCATGTTCAGATGGAATCTCCTTTCTTGTACTATGAAGCCATTGTTCCACGTCCTAGTTTCCAGGGCAGCAGAAAACAAGTTCGCTCCCTCCTCCCTATGACTTCCTCTCACGTATTTATACGTGGCTATCATGTATCCTCTCAGCCTTCTCTTCTTCAGGCTAAACATGCCAAGCTCTTTAAGCCACTCCTCATAGGGCTTGTATCCAGACCCTTGATCATTGCAGTTTCTCAAGCCGCTCCTGACGCAAAAAAACATTCTTATTGTTGTTATTATTGCTATTGCTATTATAATCAGTATTATTAGGTAAAGGTAAAGGTTGTCCCCTGACATTAAGTCCAGTCGTTTCCGACTCTGTGGGTTGGTGCTCATCTCCATTTCTAAGCCGAAGAATGGAAATACATCCTGCATATCAGATAATAATAATAATAATAATAATAATAATAATTATTATTATTATTATTATTATTATATAGGTAAAGGTTTCCCTTTGACATTAAGTCCAGTCATGTCTGACTCTGGGGGTTGGTGTTCATCTCCATTTCTAAACTGAAGAGCCAGCGTTGTCTGTAGACACCTCCAAGGTCATGTGGCCGGCATAACAGCATGGAGCGCTGTTACCTTCCCGCCGGAGCGGTACCTATTGATCTACTCACATTTGCATGTTTTCGAACTGCTAGGTTGGCAGAAGCTGGGGCTGACAGCGGAAGCTCATGCCGCTCCCCGGATTCGAACCTGCGACCTTTCAGTCAACAAGTTTAGCAGCTCAGTGCTTTAACCCACTGCGCCACCGGGGGCTCTTCAGTATTATTATTATTATTATTATTATTATTATTATTATTATTGAGGCTACATGGCCATCTGTTGGGGGGGCTTTGATTGTGCTTTTCCTGCCTGGAAGAAAAAGGGGGTTGGACTAGATGGCCCATGGGTTTTCTTCCTACTCTATGATTCTGTGATTCTTTTTGAAGATGCCAGAAAGGAAGGCTTCGTGGCTCGGCTTTCCGAAGCCCGGCCAAGGGAGGAGAGGAAGCAGGCGGGGGCCGCACCCAAAGGCAGAGGGCGCACCCAGAGCCCCTCCTGCTCAATAAGGAGGAGAATCGACAAGGAGGAGAATGAGGAGCAACCCCAGGCAAAGCAAAGAGGAGGGCCAGGAGACAGGTGTGGCCTCTGTCCACCTCTCTGCAACCTCCGCTTCACCTTGGAGCCACCAGCTTTTGCCAAAAGTGGAAGAACACAGAGCTGCCGGGGCGGCTCCTTCTGCTCCTCCCTTGCATGCCAGGCCTTGCTTGCAGAACCAGTGCTACCCGTGGAGAGAGAGATAGGAAAGAGAAGAGGAGAAGGGGGCACATTATTATTATTATTATTATTATTATTATTATTATTATTATGAGCCGTCCCCTGCCACACATAGCTGTGGCCCACATGGTGGTTCTGTATGGGAGGTTTGGCCCAATTCTATCGTTGTTGGGATTCAGAATGTGCTGTGATTGTAGGTGAACTATAAATCCCAGCTACTACAACTCCCAAATGTCAAGATTCTATTTTCCCCAAACTCCACCAGTGTTCACATTTGGGCATATTGAGTATTCGTGTAGAGTTTGGTCCAGATCCATCATTGTTTGAGTCCATAGTGATCTCTGGATGTAGGTGAACTACAACTCCAAAACCAAAGGACACTGCCCACCAAACCCTTCTAGTATTTTCCATTGGTCATGGGAGTTCTGTGTGCCAAGACTGGTTCAATTCCGTCGTTGCTGGTGTTCAGAATGCTCTTTGATAGTAGGTGAACTATAAATCCCAGCAACTACAACTCCCGAATGTCAAGATTCTATTTTCCCCAAACTCCACCAGTGTTCACATTTGGGCAGATTGAGTATTTGTGCCATGTTTGGTCCAGATCCATCATTGTTTGAGTCCACAGAGCTCTCTGGATGTAGGTGAACTACAACTCCCAAACTCAAGGTCAATGCCCACCAAATCCTTCCAGTGTTTTCTGTTGGTAATGGGAGTCCTGTGTGCTAAGTTTGGTTCAATTCCATTATTGGTGGAGTTCGGAATGCTCTTTGATTGTAGGTTAACTATAAATCCCAGCAACTACAACTCCCAAATGACAAAATCAATTTTTTGAGTGATGGTCACTACTTGGGTTAGTAGGTGTCTTGCCAAATTTGGTGGCAATTCGTCCAGTGGTTTTTGAGTTATGTTAATCCCACAAATGAACATTACATTTTTATTTATATAGATGATGATTATGATTATGATAATGATGCCAACCTAGCAGTTCGAAAACATGCAAATGTGAGTTAGATCAATAGGCACCGCTCCGGTGGGAAGGTAACAGTGCTCGATGCAGACATGCTGGCCACATGACCTTGGAGGTGTCTATGGACAAAGCCGGCCCTTCTTCTTAGAAAAGAGCACCAACCCCAGAGTTGGATACGACTAGACTTAATGTCAGGGGAAAACCATGCAAATGTGAGTAGATCAATAGGTACCACTCCGGCGGGAAGGTAATGATGCTCCATGCAGTCATGCTGGCCACATGACCTTGGAGGTGTCTATGGACAATGCTGGCTCTTCGGCTTAGAAATGGAGAAAAGCACCAACCCCCAGAGTTGGACTCAACTAGACTTAATGTCAGGGGAAAACCTTTACCTTATATTCATTGAAAAACTATAGCAAAATGTACTGCATGATGTCCCTCCCTCCAAAACAAAGTTTGTGCAGTTTAATAATCTTTCTCCATGTTTTTATGATAGAACCAATTAGGAAATGACATGTATAACCCAGGAACAAAAATCATGTTACATAGTGTTGTAATAATAATAATAATAATAATAATAATAATAATAGTAATAATAATAACAACAGCAACAATAATAATCTATATAAATAAAAATGTAATTTTTTTTTTGTGGGATTAACTCAAAAACCACTGGACGAATTGACACCAAAATTGGACACAAGACACCTAACAACCCAATGTATGTCCTTCACTCAAAAAATGATTTTGTCATTTGGGAGTTGTAGTTGCTGGGATTTATAGTTCACCTACAATCAAAGAGCATTCTGAACCCCACTAATGACAGAACTGGGGCAAACTTGGCACACAGTTCTCCCATGATCAACAGAAAATATTGGAAGGGTTTGGTGGACAGTGTCCTTTGGTTTTGGAGTTGTAGTTCACCTACATCCAGAGATCACTGTAGACTCAAACAATGATGGTTCTGGATCAAACTCTACACGAATACTCCATATGCCCAAATGTGAACACTGGTGGAGTTTGGGAAAAATAGAATTTTGACATTGGGAGTTGTAGTTGCTGGGATTTATAGTTCACCTACAATCTCAGAGCATTCTGAACCCCCACCAACAATAGAATTGGGACAAACCTCCCACACAGAACCCCCATGTGGGCCATAGCAACGTGTGGCAGGGGACGGCTAGTGATAATAATAATGACAGCAACAATAACAACAACAACACTGCCAGTGGAAAAACTTTGGCCACTGTTTCTTCTCATCGCCAGTGACCCCAGTTGGCTGGGCTCAGGCTGCGCTCCAGATCCAATTCCCTGGAACATTTGAAACAGGATCCCTGCCCTGTCCATTCGTCCAGCTGTAGCTATCTCCAACCCTTGCAGACACACAAACTGCTTCCGTTCCTCTTTTGCAAGGCTCTGGTGAGAATGAAGCATGGGCCAACCGATTGATTTATTGCAATTTAGATGAAGATTTTCTTCTGGTGGCTGACAACAAACGCAAAGCAAAAGTGGCTCGCTGCAACCATTTGCAAGCCAATGGCATAGTTCTGTTCGCTCTTCTAAGGGCTTTACGCTCTTCTAAGGGCTGTGAGTAGATCAATAGGTACCGCTTTGGCGGGAAGGTAATGGCGCTCCATGCAGTCATGCCGGCCACATGAACTTGGAGGTGTCTATGGACAACGCCGGCTCTTTGGCTTAGAAATTGAGATGAGTGGCAACACCCCAGAGTCAGACATGACTGGACTTAATGTCAAAGGGAAACCTTTACCTATATTTATTATTGTTGTTATTATTATTATTATTATTATTATTATCTGATATGCAGAATGTATTTCCATTCACTGGACCAAATTTGGCACAAAAACCTGATACGCCCAAATTTGACCGGAATGGTTGGGTTGGAGGGGGGGATTGATTTTGTTATTTGGGAGTTGTAGTTGGAGGGATTTATAGTTAACATACTGCAAGTTGTTTTTGGTGTGAGAGAATTGGATGTCTACAGAGACATTGCCCAAGGGACGCCCGGATGTGTTACCAGCCTTCTCGGAGACTTCACTCATGTCCCCACGTGTTAGAGCGGACAGACGGGAGCTCATCCCATCTCACAGATTTGAACCAGCAACCTTCAAGTCAGCAACTCTACCTTCAGGTCAGCAGTCCAGCCGGCACAAGGGTTTAACCCATTGCAGCACCACAACTCATGCAATAAAATACACGTATTAAAACATACCCATCAATTTTAAGTTGTGAGACTGCATTTCATCAGTGCATTTTAACTCTGCGTATCTTGTATTTATTTTAATAGTGTGATATCTCATTTTAATAATGTTGCATCCCACTTGGAGCCCCAGGGAGAGATGGGTAATAAAATTATTATTATTATTCAACAGAAAGGAGGAAACCATGAAAATGAACAAAATCTGGCTACAAGTATTAAAAAAAACTCTAGAACAGTAAAACAGTAAAATAACAAAGGGGAAACAATCTGGGACATCTAATCACCTCTCAACAAAAGATTGCCCCAGGCACTGCCAGGCCATCAAATGCTAATCATCAAGGTGGGTCAGTTGAAACATTCACACCTAGCTCCAGCAGACAAGAATCCTTTGTCCCATCCTGCTCATTCCACAGATATATAAACCCATTTTTTCTAGTTCCAACAGACCTCACTACCTCTGAGGATGCTTGCCATAGATGCAGGCGAAACGTTAGGAGAGAATGCCTCTAGAACATGGCCATAGAGCCCAAAAAAACCTACAACAACCCATTATTATTATTATTATTATTATTATTATTATTATTACATATAATGATGATGGTGATGATTTTTTTAAAATTTATATCCTGCTTTTATTTATTTATTAACGATATTTGTATACTGTTCCTCTCGGCCCAGAGGCGACTCGGAGCTGTTCACAAATCGTCAACAATTTGATGCCATAACAATTAAACAGTAAAAACAATCAAGAAATTCTATTAAAAACAACAACACATAGTATAAAAATATTAAAAAATATAAAAACCGTACACAAGAAACTCAAATATATACACAAAAACACAAGGTAGAAAGATCAACATGGACTGAATGCCCCACCATAGGAGCCCTTGGTGGTGCAATGGGTTGAACCCTTGTGGCAGCAGGACTGCTGACCAAAAGGTCAGTGGTTTGAATCCAGGGAGCGGGTGAGCTCCCATCTGTCAGCTTCAGCTTCTCATCTGGTTGACATGAGAGAAGCCTCCCACAGGATGGTAAAACATCCAGGCATCCCCTGGGCAACGTCCTTGCAGACAGCCAATTCTCTCATACCAGAAGCGACTTGCAGTTTCTCAAGTTGCTCCTGACACTCTTCAACATTGAAACAGCCATGTTACATAAGGAAATGTGGACATCTAGCCAGTTCTGGGGACACATCATACCCAGAAGCAACGAAAGAGTGCTTCCCTTCCGCTCTTGACAAGCCTTATCTTGCCACCAGATCCCTTTCCAGCCATGAATATTTCATGCCCTGCGCTTGCCAGGAGCCTGGTCCCGCGGCCCCTTCTCACCAGTTCCTCCCAGTGCAACCAGAATGTAAAACTAGATTGCTAGGCCAAGGAGGAGATCTTTGCATAAGTTTCCAACCTTCGTAACATATGACCTGTCTGCCGAGAAAGCTTGCTCCCAAAATGTGTTGGCTAAACAAGGCTCCGGACCCTAGTTTGATTCTCTTAAATCTCCTAATGGAGATTTATAGCAGGTAAATGTATAGCCTTGTGGACATTGCAGAGCAGGAATGGGGTCTGATTCGTCATCGAAAAGCCCAAGCCATCTTGCAAACTCTGGATGCATCTACATCAACCTGGGGGTCGCAATCCCTGGGGGGGTTGTAAGGGGGAGACAGAGGGGTCACCAAAGATAATCAAAAAACACAATATTTTATGTTGGTCATTGAGGTTCTGTGTGGGAAGTTTGGCCCAATTCTATCGTTGATGGAGTTCAGATTGCTCTTTGATTGTTGGTGAACTATAAATCCCAGGAACTACAACTCCCAAATGTCAAGGTCTATTTTCCCCAAACTCTACCAGTGTCCACATTTGGGCATATTGAGTATTTGTGCCAAGTTTGGTCCTGATCCATCATTGTTTGAGTCCAAAGTGGTCTCTGGATGTAGGTGAACTACAACTCCCAAATGTCAAGGTCTATTTTCCCCAAACTCTACCAGTGTCCACATTTGGGCATATTGAGTTTTTGTGCCAAGTTAGGTCCCGATCCATCATTGTTTGAGTCCAAAGTGATCTCTGGATGTAGGTGAACTACAACTCCCAAATGTCAAGGTCTATTTTCCCCAAACTCTACCAGTGTCCACATTTGGGCATATTGAGTTTTTGTGCCAAGTTAGGTCCCGATCCATCATTGTTTGAGTCCAAAGTGGTCTCTGGATGTAGGTGAACTACAACTCCCAAATGTCAAGGTCTATTTTCCCCAAACTCTACCAGTGTCCACAATTGGGCATATTGAGTATTTGAGCCAAGTTTGGTCCCGATCCATCATTGTTTGAGTCCAAAGTGGTCTCTGGATGTAGGTGAACTACAACTCCCAAACTCAAGGTCAATGCTCACCAAAACCTTCCAGTATTTTCTGTTGCTCGTGGGACTTCTGTGTGCCAAGTTTGGTTCAATTACATAGTTGGTGGAGTTCAGAATGCTCTTTGATTGTAGGTGAACTATAAATCCCAGCAACTATAACTCCCAAATGACAAAATCAATACTCTTCCCCAACCCCACCAGTTTGGATCAGGATCATGGATCAGGTCCAAACTTGGCACAAATACTCAATATGCCCAAACGTGACCACTGGAGGAGTTTGGGGAAAACAGACTTTGACATTTGGGAGTTGTAGTTGCTGGGATTTATAGTTCACTCACAATCAAAGAACATTCTGAGCTCCACCAACGAGAGAATTGGGCCAAACTTCCCACACAGAACCCCCATGACTATGCTGGCTTTTGTATTGGATCACACGTCGGACATTTCCCAAGTGTCTAGCACCGTGTGATGTATCGGCGAGTAATGCATGCAGATCCCAGTAGGGTGGTCTTTTGCAGATGACAGGTGGTAATTTTGCCAGCACCGATTGTTTGTAAGTGCAGACCAAGGTCTTTAGGCACTGTACCCAGTGTGCCGATCACTAGTTGTGTTTATTATTATGTTTATTTATGCACTGCTTTTTCTCTACACAAAGGAGACTCAAAGTACCTATGACACTATTCTATTATTATTATTATTATTATTATTATTATTATTATTGCATCTCCTTTGTTGGGGAGCCCCCGGTGGTGCAGTGGGTTAAACCCCTGTGCCGGCAGGACTAAAGACCGACAGGTCGCAGGTTTGAATTTGGGGAGAGGCAGATGAGCTCCCTCTATCAGCTCCAGCTCCTCATGCGGGGACATGAGAGAAGCCTCCCACAAGGATGATAAAAACGTCAGATCATCCAGGCGTCCCCTGAGCAACGTTCTTGCAGACGGCCAATTCTCTCACATCAGAAGCGACTTGTAGTTTCTCAAGTCACTGCTGACACAACAAAAAAAAATCTTTGTTGAGAGAAAAAAAATGGATATAAATAAACACATTAAACATAATAATAAGAAACATAATAGCACTATGTTGCATAATTTTTGTTCTTGGATTACAAATATCATTTCCTAATTGGTTCTATTATCAAAACATGGAAAAAGTTTATTAAATTGCAAAAACTTTGTTTTCCTGGGACATCCTGGTATAGCACAGTTTGTTCTAGTTTTTCGATCAATATTTGAGTCTCAACCAAATCAACCTAGCTTGTAGCAGCCACAGAAACAAAGGTTTTGGAGTTTAACAACTACTTTCAAAGTAAGGACTGCACAATTAAACAGGAAATAATACTTTCAAACCAGGAACGGTTTTTGTTTTTCAAATTTTGTTGCATAGTGTAATTCCCAGGATTCCACAGCAGTGAGCCAAAGCAGTAAAAGTGGGTCCAACCACATCCATACTTGCATCACGGATGATGGGGTGGAAGCAGTGCGTTCTGTAGTGTTTAAATGGTCAAAACATCTGAGTTTTGTCAAGCAACACGATGCTGGCTTGCATTGCGAGGAAAGAGGGAGCGGAGCTAGGCCTCCACCCTTCAGACCCTCCCTTTTCCCTTCACTATAGCTCTCTCTGTGTGTGTATGCATGTGCACAGGCCCCCTCCCCGCTCACAGCTGTGACCTTCCCAGCTCTGTGTCACCGCTCTGCCTCCTGGCACCAGAGGAAGGAACGCAGAGGAGGAGGAGGAAGAGGAGGAGGAGGGAAGCAACCACGGCTTGCAACAGAGCTCTCTCAGCTGAGGACTGGAAGGGAAGGGGAGCATGATCTATGCACCTGCAAAAGGGGCCTAAGACCCTCTTTCCAGGAGGAAATGCAGCTGAAAAGCTCCGATGGCTTGGGTGCCCCTTGGAAGGACGTCACTGCGAAATGCCTTTTGGACCACAAATATTGTTAGTCCCCCTAAACCAGTGTTTCTCAACCTGGGGGGGTCACGAGGGGGTGTTAGAGGGGTCCCGAAGACCATCGGAATATACAATATTTTCTGTTGGTCATGGGGGTTCTGTGTGGGAAGTCTGGCCCAATTCTATCATTGGTGGGGTTCAGAATGCTCTTTGATTGTAGGTGAACTATCAATCCCAGCAACTACAACTCCCAAATGTCAAGGTCTATTTTCCCCAAACTCCACCAGAGTCCACATTTGAACATATTGAGTGTTCGTGCTAATTTTGGTCCAGATTTATCATTGTTTGAGTCCACAGTGCTCTCTGGATTTAGGTGAACTACAACTCCCAAACTCAAGGTCAATGCCCACTAAGCCATTCTAGCATTTTCTGTTGGTCATGGGATTTCTGTGTGGCCAGGTCTGATTCAATTCCATCATTGCTGGAGTTCAGAAAGTTCTTTGATTATAGGTGAACTATAAATCCCAGCAACTACAACTCCCAAATGACAAAATCAATCCTCCCCCCAACCCCACTAGCATTCACATTTGGGCATATTGGGTATTTGTGCTCAATTTAGTCCAGTGAATGAAAATCCATCCTGCATAGCGGATATTTATGATTTATGACAGTAGTAAAATGACAAGTATCAAGTAGCAATGAAAACAATATTATGGTTGGGGGTCACCACAACATAGGGAACTGCATTAAGGGGTCACGGCATTAGCAAGGTTGAGAACCACTGCCCTAAGCACACCCACAGGGATGGTCAAGCTGGGTTTGGCCAATGACCCTTCATAAGCACAACCACAAACTTCCAGCACATGGAGGAAGTTGGGTTGTGTTTCCATGAGCGCAAAGGAGGGGTATAAATAAAATAAGTCACCAAAATAAATGAATTTATCATATGGGGAAAGCATGCAAAGAACTGGGCAAGCTAAGCAAGCAATAGGGTGGGAGAAAGTGCAAGAGAAGGTAAATTTCAACCAATCACCGCCACCTGCCATTATCATCATCATTATCGTCAATGTCACCATCATGGTCATGGTCATTATCAAACAAAACAACTGCTACTTGCTACCAAGTGACAAGGAGGAGCAGAAACAAGGGGAAGGGAAAGGAAGGGAAGAGAAAAGAAAAGAAAGAAATAGGGAAGGGAACAGGAGGGAAGGGAAAGGGAAGGGAAGGGAAAGGGAAGGAAAGAAGCAGGGATGGGAACAGGAGGGAAGGGAAGAGAAAGGAAAGGGAACAGGAGGGAAGGGGGGGGGAAGGGAAAGAAAGAAGAAAGGAAGGGAAGAGAAGGGAAAGAAGAAGAGAAGGGAACAGGAGGGAAGAGAAGGAAAAAAGAAAGGAAGGGAAGGGAAGAGAAAGGGAATAAGAAGGGAAGTGAACAGGAGAGAAGCAAAAGAGAATGAGAAAGGAAGGGAACAGGAGGGAAGGTAAGAGGAATGGGAGAGAAGAGGAGGGAAGAGGAGGGGAGGGAAGAAAAAGGAAAGAAGAAGGGAACAGAAGGAAAGGGAAGAGAAATGAAGGGAAGAAGAAGGGAAGGAAACGGGGGAAGGAAAAAGAAGAAAAGGGAACAGGAGGGAAGGGAAGAGAAAGAAAATAAGAAGGGAAGGGAACAGGAGAGAAGCAAAAGAGAATGAGAAAGGAAGGGAACAGGAGGGAAGGTAAGAATGGGAGGGAAGAGGAGGGAAGGGAAGAAGGAGGAAAGAAGAAGGAAAGGGAACAGAAGGAAAGGGAAGAGAAAAGGAAGGGAAGAAGAAGGGAAGGAAACGGGAGGGAAGAGAAGGGAAAGGAAAAAAGAAGAAAAGGGAACAGGAGGGAAGAGAAGGAAAGAAGAAAGGAAGGGAACAGGAGGGAAGGGAAGAGAAAGGGAATAAGAAGGAAAGGGAACAGGAGAGAAGCAAAAGAGAATGAGAAAGGAAGGGAACAGGAGGGAAGGGAAGAGGAATGGGAGGGAAGAGGAGGGAAGGGAAGAGAAAGACAGGAAGGAGGAATGGGAGGTAAGAGGAAGGAAGGGAAGAAAAAGGAAAGAAGGAAAGAGAACAGAAAAAAATGGAAGAGAAAAGGAAGGGAAGAAGAAGGGAAGGAAACGGGAGGGAAGAGAAGGGAAAGGAAAAAGAAGAAAAGGGAACAGGAGGGAAGGGAAGAGAAAGGGAAGGAAAGAAGGGAAGAGAAAGAGAAAAGAAAGGGGAATGGGAAGGAACAGGAGGGAAGGGAAGAGAAAGGGGAGGAAGGAAGAAGGGAAGGGAACAGATGGGGAAGGGAAGCGAAAGGGAAGAAGGAGGGAAGATAACAGGAGGGAAGGGAAGAAGAAGGGAAGGGAAAAGGAAGGGAGGGAGGAAAGAGAGAGGGATGGGAAGAAAGGAAGAGGAAAGAAAAAGAAATAGGAGGGAACAGGTGCAAATCGAAGAGAAAGGAAGGAAGAATGAAATGGTACAGGAGGGAAGAGAAGGAAAAGAAGATGGGAAGGGAACAGGAGGGAAGGGAAAAGAAAGGAAAAGGAATGGAAGAGAAAAGGAAGAGGAATGGAAGAAGGGGAGTGAACAGGAGGGAAGGGAAGAGAAAGGGAAGGCTGGCCTGGCCCTATGGCCTTTCAGAGGCCATGTGGGGTCACAATGGCACAGCCGCAAGAGGCTTATCACAACCAGTAAGGGGAGCGCAGCCTGCTGCCTGCTAATCTGGGCCACCTTCCACCTCCTGAGTTCCCAACGCCTTCGGCAGAGAGGGAGAGGCAGGGAAACTCTGGCCTGTTACAGGCACGCAGCCTCTCCTCAAGCCAGCCTGGATGCCCTTGCTCAGTTCATCTGAACGCAGAGGAGAAGCCGAGCGGAAAAAAAGGTTTCTCTGCACCAAAGATGCACAGGCTGCAAGGATTCGACAAAACCGAGGCCATGCTTGCAGCCCCCCAAAAAGGCAGCCCAAATGAGAGGCAGAAGGGATGCTTTAAACTACTTTTGAGATGGTCAGAAACCCTGCTCCCTGGCTTTCAAGAGCCTCTATGGGACAAGATGCATTTTTCCATTCAGGATGAGTTTTACAGCTGCAGGACGCTTTCTATGCAAAAATATACTTTTTTTTTCTGAGCAAAAGCCACAAATGCTTCAGAGGGATGAAGGGCCAAGCTGCCACTTTCCCAAAGAAAAGGGGAGTTTGGGGTTCAGGCCATAGCCAGTCAATGATGTAAAATGCTTTTCTGCTTCCAAAATTGTAAGGATGGTGTTGATTGTATTGTCGAAGGCTTTCATGGCCGGGATCACTCAGTTCTTGTGGGTTTTTTCGGGCTATATGGCCATGTTCTCTAGAACATGGCCAGATAGCCCGAAAAAACCCACAAGAACTGAATGGTGTTGATAATTATTATTGTTGTTGATATCCGACATTTTCTCTCTAAAAAGATACTCATTTGAGTACAATTTAAAATCCACAAATATATCAACATTATAACAGAATTAAATGTCATTGGTTTTAAAAAAATTCAGTAAAAATCCATAAATATATAGATAACCATAACAATAAGGCACAGGTCCTACCAAAGCTCAGCTGCTTCCATTCTAACCACCATTTTTCCATCCGCTCCTCTTCTCTCAACAAAGGGAGATGATGGAGGGTGCATCTACACTACAAAATTAATGCAGTTTCATGCCACTTTAACTTCCATGGCTCAATGCTGTAGAATCATGGGAGCTGTAGTTTTAAAAGGCCTTTCACCTTCTCTGTCAAAGAGTGTGAGTGCCTCATCTAATTTCCAATCCCAGGATCCCATAGCATTGAGTTAAAGTGGTGTCAAACTGCATTAAATTCTACAGCATAGATGTAGAATTTAATAGGTTTCTAAATCTTTGTGTGATATTGTCTATATGTGAGTTATATTAGTTGTATTGTTTAATTGCTTATTGCTTGTTGTTTTTATTGATGTGTTGTTGGACTTGGCCTCATGTAAGCCGCTCCAGGTCCCTTGGGGAGATGGTGACGGGGTATAAATAAAGATTATTATTATTATTATTATTATTATTATTATTATTATTATTGGGTTGTTGTAGGTTTTCCGGGCTATATGGCCATGTTCTTGAGGCATTTTCTCCTGACGTTTCGCCTGCATTTATGGCAAGCATCCTCAGAGGTAGCTGTTTTGCTGTTGTAATTTTAGAGTTTTTTAATACTGTTAGCCAAATTTTGTTCATTTTCATGGTTTCTTCCTTTCTGTTGAAATAGTCCACATGCTTATGGATTTCAATGGCTTCTCTGTGTAGTCTGACATGGTGGTTGTGAGAGTGGTCCAACAACAACAGAAAATAAACAATGTATTGTCGAAGGCTTTCATGGCTGGAATCACTCAGTTCTTGTGGGTTTTTTCGGGCTATATGGCCATGTTCTAGAGGCATTTCTCCTGACGTTTCACCTGCATCTATGGCAAGCTTCCTCAGAGGTGAGGTCTGAGGAAGCTTGCCATAGATGCAGGCGAAACGTCAGGAGAAATGCCTCTAGAACATGGCCATATAGCCCGAAAAAACCCACAAGAACTGAGAAAATAAACAATCAGGCACATCAAATCACCTCCCAAAGAAAGATTCCCCCAGGCACTTCCAAGCCATGAAGTGCTAATCAAGGTGGTCAGTTGAAACATTCACACCTAGCTCCAGCAGACAAAAGTCCTTTGTCCCACCTTGGTCTTTCCACAGATATATAAACCCTTTTTCCTAGTTCTAACAGACCTCACTACCTCTGAGGATGGTTGCCATAGATGCAGGCGAAACGTCAGCAGAAAATGCCTCAAGAACATGGCCATATAGCCCAGAAAACCTACAACAACCCAGTGATTCCGGCCATGAAAGCCTTCGACAATACATTATTATTATTATTATTATTATTATTATTATTATTATTATTATCTGAGTCAATGGAGTAGTTGCCGCCAGAGGCGGCCCTAGGTAATTTTCAACGGTAAGCAAACAGTATTTTGGCGCCCCTCCCCCCCAACCAATCACTGATATATATTTTATGTTGGTCGTGGGAGTTCTGTGTGGCATATTTGGTTCAATTCCATCATTGGAGTTCAAAATGCTCTTTGATCGTAGGTGAACTATATAACTCAGTAACTATAACTCGCATACGTCAAGGTCTGTTGTCCCCCAAGAGCGCCCCTGGGCAAAATCAACTATACTGCAAATGCTTACTTTGCATAATGAGTTGAGCCGCCCCTGGTTGCCACCCAAAGGGTTGTTCCTGGCCCAACAAGGAATCCATGGGGGAACCCGATTTGGGTGGACTGCAATTCCCAGCATGCCTCTCCATTGGAAAATGATGTCTGTAAGGCTGCTCGGATTTGCAGTTCCACATCATTCGGAGGGCCAGGAAGTTCCCTTTTCTTGCAACGCAAAGCCCTCCAGCTATTATGTTCTTCCCTTACGCAGACAGTTAACAGCCTCCTGCTAAAGCCACTTCATTTACCCAGGTGAAAAATGGACATCTATACTATATATATACACACCCATCCCACCCCAGCAAAACACAAAAAGACCAGGCAAATGGCACTCAGGGGGACTTGCTGTAATATAGCCATATGCTGCATTTATATTCAGTGGTTTGAGATGTTTCCCATATAATCTCTGCAATAAGTCTCCTGAATCATCCCATGACACTGTGGCAGTGGCCCTGGGGGCGGATTGGGACATATGAGCGCCCTTAAACATCATCTTTGGGCCCCTGAATATGCAACACTCAGCCCTGCAGTTGTTTGAGACTGCAACACCCAGAATCCCTTTGGATGGGAGTCCCAAGCCTCTCATCGAATGGCCCTCAAGGTCCGATGCAACACTCAGCCTCCTCCAGGTGTTTAGTCTGGGTTTTATTCCAGACTTGATGGGAAACCCATCCCAAGTTGCTGCACTCAAAGGCCCCCCAAAGAGGGTTCAGCACCTTGGAAAGCTCCTTGGAAAGCCTGAAATCAATCAGTGGAAACCCTTTCAGTTATTCCAGGAAGCAAAGGAAATCTGTGGGATCCTAGGATGCATAGTCTCACACTAAAGTGAGTCCCACAGCAAGAAGTAAGTGACAGAGTGGGGATTCTGTGCTAAGCAAGGCCTTGGTTTGGGCCAATAAGGAAGGTGAGCAATTAGAGCTGCACAGCCAGAACTCTCCAATTTGTGTGTGTCTAGGGCTCACTGTGTAGACTGGCTTCATTTCGCAACACAGCCATTCAGTTCTATTATCCAAACAGAGCTCAACCAAACCATTCTAAGAGATACGGATACATATTTGCATTAATAACGGAATGTATGGGGACACGGCACAGCTTCTTTCATTTATGTTTGGGAAAATTTATGCTTTCGAAGGTAAAGACGTCCATGTCCTCATGATAATCAACACTATAAAGCCCAGTTCCAGGCCTTTGCAGGGAGGTTTCCATCAGTTTGGGTGTCTTTTCTGTCAAGAATAGGAAGGCAACTAAAAGGATCAAAGGTCTGGAGCACAAGCCCCATGAGGAGCGACTTAAAGATCTGGGCATGTTTCGCCTGAAGAAGAGAAGACTGAGAGGAGACATGATAGCCATGTATAAATACATGAGATAAAGTCATAGGGAGGAGGGAGCAAGCTGCCCTGGAGACTAGGACACAATGGAACGATGGCTTCAAACTACAGGAAAGGAGATTCCATGTGAACATTAGGAAGAACTTCCTGACTATGAGAGCCGTTCAGCAGTGGAACTCTCTGCCCCGGAGTGTGGTGGAGGCTCCTTCTTTGTAAGCTTTTAAAAAGAGGCTGGATGGTCATCTGTCGGGGGTGATTTGAATGCAATTTTCCTGCTTCTTGGCAGGGGGTTGGACTGGATGGCCCATGAGGTCTCTTCCAATTCTATGATTCTATGAATAGACTGCTACAACACACTCTACATGGGGCTGCCTTTGAAGACTGTTCAGAAGCTTCAAGTAGCCCAATTGGCAGCAGCCAGATTGCTCATCTGAGCATACAACTCTCCTGTCACGTCAACTCCACTGCTTGCCAATCTGCTACCAAGCACAATTCAAAGTGTTGGCTTTAGCCTAGGAAGCCTTAAACCAGTGGTTCTCAACCTGGGGTCCCCAGATGTTTTTGGCCTACAGCTCCCAGAAATCCTAACAGCTATAAACTAGCTGGGATTTCTGGGAGTTGTAGGCCAAAAACATCTGGGGACCCTAGGTTGAGAACCACTGCCTTAAACAGTTCTGGCCCAGCTTACCTGTCTGAACACATCTCCTCTATGAACCAGCCCAGATGCTAAGATATTCTGGGGAGGCCTTGCTCTCAGTCCCACCTCCTTCACAGGTGTGACTGGTGGGGATGAGGGACAGGGCCTTCTCGGTGGTGGCCCCTCAACTGTGGAACTCCCTTTTCCTGTGATATCAAAGCAGTTCCTTCCTTCCTGTCCTTTAGAAAACCTGGCTATGGAACCAAGAATAATACAGTGCAATAGGCAGCTATGAAGTAATTGTAATATTATTGGAATGGCTTCTGGATTATGATTTCGGGTCTCTGTGTTATGTTTGCAACAGTTTATTTAATGTATTGCTATGTTATGGTTTGTATTGATTTTCATGTACAATGAATATAGCATTTGTATGTTTATGTTTATTGTGGGATTGAATGATTGCCAATTTGGAAGCCGCTCTGAGTCCTCTTCGGGGTTGAAATAGCGTGGGGTAAAAATACAGTAATTGAATAAATGTATACACATAATGAAAGTGGAAATCTGTATGTGTGTATGTGGCAGAACAATACAATATTTGAACTGAAGAACAATTTTAACCAATATCAACTTAGCAGTATTTCAGTGGCAAGTGTGGTAGTCTGCTTTTGGCTGATGAGTCACGTTAGTTAGGATTGTTGTTGTTTTTGTTGTTGTTGTGTGCCTTGAAGTAGTTTCAGACTCAGAGTGACCCAAACTCTAAGTGTTTCTCAACCCTTCCTAATGCCACGACCCCTTAATACAGTTCCTCATGTTGTGGTGACCCCCAACCATAAAAATTATTTTGGTTGCAACTTCATAACTGTCATTTTGCTTCTGTTATGAATGGCAATGTAAATATCTAATGTGCAGGATGTATTTTCATTCACTGGACCAAATTTAGCACAAATACCCAATACACCCACATTTGAATACTGGTGGGGTTAGGGGAGGTTTGATTTTGTCATTTGGGAGTTGCTGGGATTTATAGTTCACCTACAATCAAAGAGCATTCTGAACTCCACCAACGATGAAACTGAATCAATCTTGGCACAAAGAACTCCCATGACACACAGAAAATACTGGAAGGGTTTGATGGGCATTGACCTTGAGTTTTGGAGTTGTAGTTCACCTGCATCCAGAGAGCACTGTGGACTCAAACAATGATGGAACCAGACCAAGTTTGGCACGAATACTCAATATAACCAAATGTGAACACTGGTGGAATTTAGGGAAAATAGACCACAATATTTGGGAGTTGTAGTTGCTGGGATTTATAGTTCACCTACAATCAAGGAGCATTCTGAACCCCAGCGACAATAGAATTGAGTGAAACTTCCCACAAAGAACCCCCATGACCAACAGAAAATGCTGTGTTTTCTGGTGGTCTTTGGTCACCCCTCTGACATCCCCTCACAACCCCCCCCCCCAGGTGTCCCAACCCCCAAGTTGAGAAATGCTGCCTTAAGGCCATCCAATCTAATTCCCTTCACCAGAGCAGGAAAACATAATCAAAGCCCTCCTGACAAAATGCCCTCAAGGTCTGACTACTTACTGCCTTGGGGAATCCTCAAATCAACACCTAGCATACACATAGAGAGAGCTGGCTTCTTACTGCCTGGGGGAATCCTTTGTTGGGAGGTGATTAGCTGGTCCTAATTGTTTCTTGTTTGGAATTCTCCTGTTTTTGAGTGTTGTTTTTTATTTACTGTCCTGCTTTTAGAGGATCATTAGGATGCCTTCCCAAATCAACCCCTAGCATACGCATACACACACACACACACACACACACACATACAGAGAGCTAGCTTCTTACTGCCTGGGGCAATCCTTTGTTGGGAGGTGATTAGCTGGCCCTGATTGTTTCTTCCTCTGTTTTGGAGGGCTGTTCTTTAATTACTTTCCTGATTTTAGAGGATCATTAGGATGCCTTCCCAAATCAACACCTAGCACACACACTCACACATACAGAGAGCTGGCTTCTTACTATCTGGGGGAATCCTTTCTTGGGAAGTGATTAGCTGGCCCTGATTGTTTCTTCCCCTGTTTTGGAGTGTTGTTCTATATTTATTGTCCTGATTTTAGAGGATCTTTAGGATGCCTTCCCAAATCAACACCTAGCATACACACACCTTCTTACTTCCTGGGGAAATCCTTTGTTGGGAGGTGATTAGCTGGCCCTGATAGTTTCTTGTCTGGAATTCCCCTGTTTTGGAGTGTTGTTCTTTATTGACTGCTCTGATTTTAGAGGATCATAAGGATGCCTTCCCAAATCAACCCCTAGCATACACACACACATACAGAGAGCTGGCTTCTTACTCCCTGGGGGAATCCTTTGTTGGGAGGTGATTAGCTGGCCCTGATTGTTTCTTGTCTGGAATTCCCCTGGTTTGGAGTGTTGTTCTTTATTTCGAGGACAAATAAGATTATCCTGGAAGACTATCCTATTCGGCCAACAAGGGATCGCCTAAGTAAGTAAGTAAGTCTTTATTTACTGTCCTGATTTTAGAGGATCATTAGGATGCCTTCCCAAATCAACACCTAGCATACACACACATACAGAGATAGAGCTGGCTTCCTACTGCCTGAAGGAATCCTTTGTTGGGAGGCGGTTAGCTGACCCTGATAGTTTCTTGTCTGAAATTCCCCTGGTTTTGAGTGTTGTTCTTTATTTGGAGGACAAATAAGATTATCCTGGAACACTATCCTATTTGGCCAATGAGGGATCGCCTAAGTAAGTAAGTTAGTCTTTATTTACTGTCCTGATTTTAGAGGATTATTAGGATACCTTCCCAAATCAACCCCTAGCAAACACACACCTACAGAGAGCTGGCTTCTTACTGCTTGGGGGAAATCCTTTGTTGGGAGGTGATTAGCTGGCCCTGATAGTTTCTTGTCTGGAATTCCCCTGTTTTGGAGTGTTGTTCTTTATTGACTGCTCTGATTTTGGAACTGGGCAGGATGAGGGGGAAGGGGAGCCAGAGGAGGAAGAGAGGGGGGGCCAGGTCTTGCCAGGTGGAGGAAGGACCCCCCCCCCCCAATCCCACTCCTTGTGCCCTAACCTTCAAGTCCTTGCTGTGACCCCGCCCCCTTCCCTCCTTGCCTGCTGTCAACTCTGCAGCACCTCCGCCCCGCCCACTTGGAGTGGGCGTGGTTCCCTCCCCTCCCTCCCTCTCCTCCCCCTCCCCTCCCTCCCCTCTGCAGGAAGTGCTCTCCTCCCCCCACCGAGGAAGAAGAGGAGGAAGAGGAGAGGAAGAAGAGTGGAGCTTGCACCTTAAAGGAAAGGGAGGGAGGAATAATTGATCCCAAGGATTGGAAGGAGATGCATTGCTTTCTCTGATCCACCCACCCCCACGCACACCCACCCACCCCATCTCCGCGCGTGGACTCACTTTGCGGGACCCTGGAAGCAGGCGGGGAGCAGCCCCTCGGTGGCGTGGCTCCTCTCTCTCTCTCTCTCTCTCTCTCTCTCCGGCGCCCTCCTCCTCCTCTTCTTTTCCCGCCCCTCCCTCCTGGCCCCACCCAGAGGCCCCACCCTCCTCGGGCTGTCACTCAGGCGAGGGGCGGGGCGGGTGGGGCCACCTCTGCTGCCGGGAGGGGAGGGGCAGGAGTCGCGCCTCCGCAGGCCACGCCCCCTCCGCCTGGCCACGCCCCTTTGGGCTTGGCTCCCAGGTGAGAGGCAGGCAGGGAGGGACAAAGGGGAGAGACAAAGGGAAAGGGAAAGCAGAAGGGGGCAGGCACACGTCTGAATGGCTCAACTCACATGCGGGTTTGGAGGGAGGAAGAGGAGCTGAGCCACAGACAGAGGAGTCCACTAAGCCAGGCAGCACCTGCAAAGGGGCGTGGCCTCCCGGGCAAAGGGGCGTGGCCTCCTGGGTACCTTGGAGGAGTCTGGGCAAGTTCTTGGGTGCAACTAAAAACTCTGCTGGTGGGTCCCATCTGCTCAACATAAACCCATCCATAAAGCCATCCTGTATGATTATCACGGCCACATCATGAGGAGACAGCAAAGCCTGGAGAAGACAATGATGCTGGGGAAGGTGGAAGGTAAAAGGAAGAGGGGCCGACCAAGGGCAAGATGGATGGATGGCATCCTTGAAGTGACTGGACTGGCCTTGAAGGAGCTGGGGGTGGTGACGGCCGACAGGGAGCTCTGGCGTGGGCTGGTCCGTGAGGTCACGAAGAGTCGGAGACGACTGAACAAATGAACAACAACAATGATTATCACAATTATTACTATCATAATGTATTATCATCATTATTATTTTCATCATATTATTACTATCATCATCATTAGGTTCTTGTGGGTTTTTTCGGGCTATATGGCCATGTTCTAGAGGCATTTATATATGCCTCTAGAACAGGGGTCCCCGAACTTTTTAAACAGAGGGCCAGGTCACAGTCCCTCAAACTGTTGGAGGGCCGGATTATAATTTGAAAAAAAAAAACAAACATGAATGAATGCACACTGCACATATCTTAATTGTAGTGCAAAAAACACTTTAAAATGAAGAACAAATATAAACTTAGTCGTATTTCAATGGGAAGTGTGGGCCTGCTTTTGGCTGATGAGATATGATTGTTGTTGTGTGCTTTCAAGTAGTTTCAGACTTAGGTTGACCCAGAGCAAGGGCCAGGTAAATGACCTTGGAGGGCCGGATCCAGCCCCCGGGCCTTAGTTTGAGGACCCCTGCTCTAGAACATGGCCATACAGCCCGAAAAAACCCACAAGAACCTAGTGATTCCAGCCATGAAAGCCTTCGACAATACATCATCATCATTATTATCATATCATCATCATATCATCATCCCAAATACCTGGGAGTCACTTTGGACCATGCTCTGACCTACAAGAAGCACTGCCTGAACATCAAACAAAAAGTGGGCGCTAGAAACAACATCATACGAAAGCTGACTGGCACAACCTGGGGATCACAACCAGACACAGTGAAGACATCTGCCCTTGCGCTATGCTACTCTGCTGCTGAGTATGCATGCCCAGTGTGGAACACATCTCACCACACTAAAACAGTGGATGTGGCTCTTAATGAGACATGCCGCATTATCACAGGGTGTCTGCGTCCCACACCACTGGAGAAATTACACTGCTTAGCCGGTATTGCACCACCTGACATCCGCCGGGAAGTAGCAGCCAATAGTGAAAGGACCAAGGCAGAGACATCTCCAGCTCATCCCCTGTTTGGGTATCAGCCAGCACGTCAACGACTTAAATCAAGACATAGTTTTCTTAGATCTACAGAGACACTCGCTGGAACACCCCAGCAAGCAAGAGTCCAAAAGTGGCAGGCCCAAACCCAGCACCTCAATTCATGGGTGATACCAGATGAGAGACTCCCCCCTGGGCACACAGAAGACTGGGCGACTTGGAAGGCACTGAACAGACTGCGCTCTGGCACCACGAGATGCAGAGCCAACCTTCAGAAATGGGGCTACAGGGTGGAATCCTCGGCATGCGAGTGCGGAGAAGAACAAACCACAGACTACCTGCTGCAATGCACCCTGAGCCCTGCCACATACTCAATGGAGGACCTTCTTGCGGCAACCCCAGAGGCACTCCAAGTGGCCAGATACTGGTCAAAGGACATTTAACCAAATACCAAATTTGCAAAATGTGTGTGTGTGTTTTTTCCCTTTTTCTTTTTAATCTGTGTGTTTGTTTTGCTTTGTTAGAATTGTAATACAATGGTTGCTGATGACACGATAAATAAATAAATCATATTATTATTATCATCATTATTATCATATTACTATCATTATCATCATATTATATCAATATTATATCATTATTACTATCATCATTATTATAATCATCATATCATCATTATTATTATATCATATTATTGCTATCATTATTATCATATTATTATCATATTACTATCATCATTATTATCATCATATCATATTATCATCATCATTATTATATTATTACTATCATTATTATCATCATATTATCATCATTATTATTATATCATATTATTACTATCATTATTATCATATTATTATTATTATCATCATTATCATATTATCAGGACAGTAAATAAAGAGCAACACTCAGAAAACAGGGGCATTCCAGGAGGAAACCATCAGGGCCAGCTAACACAATTCCCAACAAATGGAAATGAATAAAAGAACCCATTGATGATGATAATGAATAAAATCTGACCAGCAGTATTAAAAAACTCCAAAATCCTTTCTTGGGAAATGATGATGATGATGATGATAATGATGAAGGTATCGATAATAAATATGATGATAATAATATGATGAGAGGATTATGGAGGTAGGAAATGTGCATGTGGCCAGCGAGTCCTGGCCTATCATATTATTTTCATCATTATGGGTTCTTGGGTCCTTTTCAGCTCACATATGACAGCATGAACTAATACAAATCTGTAGGTCATTGAGTCAGTCCTTCAGGATTTTGGGAAAGTGGGTGTTATTGTCATGCATTTCACAGCATATAGTTTCACAGCGCTTGGGGGTCTCTGTTTGGCCCTTGGATATTATATCCAGGGCTTGAATTTGGGGTCTTTTCTCATATCAAAGGCAAATTGGAGTCGCTTCTGGTGTTGAAATCATGGAGGAATTTAAAAGGATCTGGCCCTGAAGGAGAGACCCTGCAGACCCACCAAAAAGGGCTCGCTACAATGGTGAGCAAAGAGAAGCCCAATTTAAAAGGTTTCTCCTAAGTTCCCAAAAGAAATCTCACCAAAGTTGAAGGAAGCGCCACCGAGATAGTTTTATTGCGATTCAGCTGAAAAGGATGCAAAGCAACAATATTTCGCCAAGCTAAGCATAACATGTGTACAAATAAAAGCCTTTTTTATACAGAAACAGGGTTGCCATGTTTGAATCTCCCATTCCCCGCCCCTCTGCCAGCTCGACGATGATTGGCTGGTGCTCTACAGCTGGGAGGAGGCTTGGCTACCACCTGAATGCCTGGGCCAATCGCTGGGCTTCTGCCGCCTCGGCGTCCTGACGAATCAGGAGAGAGGGAGGCGGGTCAAGAGAGAAACAATGAGTTCTTGAGAGGATTATGGAGGTAGGAAATGTGCATGTGCCCAGCGAGTCCTGGGGCCTAGAAGCTAGCCATTCCTATTGTCATTGAGTGGCTGCAATGAACATATGTTTGGCGATCCTGCCAAGATCCGGATCTTTCCAGTGTGGAGATATGGGAACAATGGGGAACTTTGGCTGAAGTCTTTAGTGAAAGAAAAGTTGAATGGGTGACAGATTAGGACGAGGTGCGGCTTTCCGAAGGCCCCCTCCATCCTATTGAGATATGATCATAATTGCCAAATGATCGCTTCCTCTGGGGGACCAACTACGAGCCCAGAGGTCACGATCCCTTTCTATTGTCCATGCAATTGTGTCTTTGATAAGGGTGTTTTCAACTGAAGATTTCCTCCTTTCCAGGGTCACGCAGGTGTGGCTGCCTTGTGTTTTTATACATATAAAGGGGAATTGGGCAAAAGGGTCAGGAAAAAGTCAGATACACAGGAATATAGAAATTATGTTATAGAAAACATACCCACTTATCCCTCCCACCAGAGTCCCACAGAAGTTCAAGAGAGCACATAAGTGTAAAGGGAGGTGGTTTCTCAGTAATAAATGTGCTACCTTCTGCTATATATGAAACCTATGGCATAAAACCTTGATTAAATGTACACAATATCTAACATGGGAAGGGTCCTTGTTGTTGTTAGTGTCTTGGCAAATAAACCAAGGTTTAACCCTTATTATCCAGTTTGGTGTTCTTGTCCTTAGCAAAACTAGTAAGTTACTGTCTTTTTTTGGTGGGAGGGGGTCATGTTTGACTTCAGTATGAGAGAATTGGCCGTCTGCAAGGACGTTGCCCAGGGGACACCTGGATCAGTTACCATCCTGTAGGAGGCTCTTCTCATGTCCCCGCATGGGAAGCTGGAGCTGACAGACAGGAGCTCACCCTGTCTCACGGTTCAACCAGCATAAGGATTTAACCCATTTTGCCACTGCGTAGGATGCATTCAGACATAGCCTTTCTTGAGTTTGCAATGAACAGTGAAGTTAGGAGACAATGCCATTCCACAGGAGTCCACAGAGTGGCAGTGCAGCTTCAAAAACAGTGTTTCTGGGATTTGTAGTCCATACTGGGGAATGATGGGAGCAACCAGCACAAGAGACTGGTCTCAAGCATAGTTGCGGCTCTTTTGGATAGTCATGGCTGAAATAATTGGGATCCTAGCTTTGGTCCAATTTAGCAAACCTCTGGGGGATGTGTTGATGCAAAATAAATCCATGTCTCAGGAGGAAAACAGATTTCAGAATTCGGCAAACATTTCCAGAGCAAGAAATGAGATGACTCTCAGACTGGCCCTTGTTTAATATTATTATTATTTATATTCCCCACTTTCACTCCATCCATCTCTCCTCTCGAGTGAAAGGCATTGAGGGAATGTTACTCCACTTTCTCGTCCCCACTTCTCCCAGTTCATGGAATTATGCAATATAGGCTTCGTGTGGCCTGCTTTTAAGTGCCACCTGTTTAATTTGATCATTTTGTAATGCAATGGATACACAAGGGATTTCCACCCCTAAATGGAACTGAGGATATGATAAATGAACGAGTAAAAATGCCACGTTAAGAGTATTTGTTTAGACAACTCATGTGAATATGCAAATACATCTCATATGCATATGGAAATAATCTCATGCATATGAAAAAATAGTTACTCCAAAACCCATAACACTATGTAACATTTTTAAAATGTTCTGTTCCTGGTTTGAGAGTTATTTTCTGTTTAATTGCATGGCATTTACTTTGAAAGTATAGTCTCACTTATCCAACATAAATGGGCCAGCAGAACGTTGGATAAGCAAAAATGTTGGATAATAAGGAAGGATTAAGGAAAAGCCCATTAAATGTCAATTTTTTTCAAATTAAGAACCAAAACATCATTTTTTATAACAAATCATCAGGAAAAAGCAGTTCAATACACAGTAATGTTGTGTAGTAATTACTGTATTTCCAAATTTAGCACCAAAACGTCACAATGTATTGGAACAAGTGTGGATCCGGGTGGAAGGCAAACTGTGTTGGATAATACTGAATGTTGGATGAGCGAAGGCTGGATAAGTGAGACTCTACTGTAGTTGTTCTAGAAGCATGGGCAACCTTCAGCCCTCCAGGTGTTTTGGACTTCCAATTCCCACAAAGTTTGCCCATGCAAACTATGTTAAATTGGTTAGGACTTGATGAGATATTCACTGAATGACTATAGCAAAATGTGCTGCTAGATGTCACCCAGAAACAAAGTTTTGGCAAATAAATAAACTTTTGTGTTGTCGAAGGCTTTCATGGCCGGAATCACTGGGCTGATGTGAGTTTTCTGGGCTGTATGGTCATGCTCCAGAAGCATTCTCTCCTGATGTTTCACCCACATCTATTTATTTATTTATTTATTAGATGCACTTATTGACCGCCATTCTCAGCCCTTACGGGCGACTCATGGCGGTGTACAGTACACATAAAAAGACATAAAAAGACAGTTACAGAGGCCAGTATCAACAACATATGACTATACAACAAATACAAACTACATAAAAATCCGCTTCGTCTCTTAGTAGAATCATAGCCAGTCTCATTTTCCTTGTACCATTCCAGTTCTCATTACCGTAATGTTGTTGCTTAGCACTTAATTAAATGCCCTCTCGAACAGCCAGGTCTTAAGGCTTTTTCGAAAGGACATGAGGGAGGGCGCCTGTCTGATGTGTGCCGGGAGAGTGTTCCACAGCCGGGGGGCCACCACCGAGAAGGCCCTCTCCCTCGTCCCCGCCAGCCGTGCCTGTGATGCAGGCGGGATCGAGAGAAGGGCCTCCCCAGACGATCTCAAGGTCCTCGTGGGCTCGTAGGCCAAGATGCGGTCAGAAAGGTATTTTGGGCCGGAACCGTTTAGGGCTTTGTAGGCCAAAACCAGCACCTTGAATTGGGTCCGGTAGCAAATCGGCAGCCAGTGGAGCTGGGACAACAAGGGCGTTGTGTGCTCCCTGCTACCCGCTCCAGTTAGTAACATGGCTGCCGCACGCTGGACCAGCTGAAGCTTCCGGGCCGTCTTCAAGGGCAGCCCCACGTAGAGAGCGTTGCAGTAATCCAGGCGGGATGTGACAAGAGCGTGTACCACCGTGGCCAAGTCAGACTTCCCGAGATACGGGCGCAGCTGGCGCACGAGCCTAAGCTGTGCAAATGCTCCCCTGGTCACCGCTGAAACCTGGGGGTCCAGGCTCAACGATGAGTCCAGGGTCACACCCAGACTGCGAACCTGCGCCTTCAAGGGGAGTGCGACCCCGTCCAGCACAGGCTGTAACCCTATATCCCGTTCGGCCTTGCGACTGACCAGGAGTACCTCTGTCTTGTCTGGATTTAGTTTCAGTTTGTTCGCCCTCATCCAGACCGTTACAGCGGCCAGGCACCGGTTCAGGACCTCGACAGCCTCCTTAGTAGCAGGTGGGAAGGAGTGACAGAGTTGGACATCATCTGCGTACAGATGACACCGCACCCCGAAACTCCGGATGATCTCACCCAGCGGCTTCATGTAGATGTTAAACAGCATGGGGGACAGTATGGAACCCTGTGGCACCCCACAAGTCAAAGGTTGTGGTGCGGAACAGGAGTCCCCCAATGACACCTTCTGGGTGCGACCCTCCAGAAATGACCGGAGCCACCGCAAAGCAATGCCTCCAAGACCCATTTCTGCAAGGCGCCCCAGAAGGATACCGTGGTCGACGGTATCGAAGGCCGCTGAGAGGTCCAGGAGCACCAACAGGGACACACTCCCCCTGTCTAGCTCCCGGCGCAGATCATCCACTAAGGCGACCAAGACCGTCTCGGTACCATGCCCCGGTCTGAAGCCAGACTGTGCCGGATCCAGATAATCCGTGTCTCTCAAGAATACCTGGAGTTGTGAGGCCACCACGCTTTCCATGACTTTGCCCAAAAAGGGGAGATTGGAAACAGGCCGAAAGTTGTCCAATTTAGTGGGGTCCAGTGATGGCTTCTTCAACAGCGGCTTTATAATAGCCTGTTTTAGGCTCGCTGGAATCTTGCCTTCCCGAAGGGAGGCATTCACCACCACTGTTACCCACTCGGCCAATCCCCCTCTGGCCTCTCTCAGAAGCCAGGATGGGCAGGGGTCTAGGATGGACGTGGTGGGCCTCATTCCTCCAAGTATCTTGTCCACATCCTCGGGTTTCACAAACTGAAAAGAATCCAACAAAATAGGACAAGCAGGTGCTCTTGTTACATCCACAGAGTCTGCATCTAACGCGACGTCCAGCCCAGAACGGATCAAGGCGACTTTGTCTGCGAAGAACCGAGCAAATGCTTCACAGCGCGCGACCGAATTGTCAGGGCTCCCACCTGCAGAGGCGGGAGTTAAAAGACCTCTGACAATCCGAAACAGCTCCGCCGGACGGTTCTTTGCAGACGCAATAGTGGCCGCAAAGAAAGTTTTCTTTGCGGTCTTTATTGCCGCGGCATATGCCCTAAGAAAGGACACAAACCGTGCTCGGTTTGACTCGCTCGGTTCCGAACGCCACACGCTCTCTAGTTCCCTCTTCCTTCGCTTCATAGCTGCCAGCTCCTCAGTAAACCAAGGGGCTGGTTTAGCTCGGCTACTTGAGAGGGGACGTTCCGGAGCAATCATGTCAATAGCCCTGGTCATCTCCCCATTCCAGAGAGCCACCAAGGCTTCGACATGGTCACCTACCGAGGTGGCGGGAAAATCCCCAAGAGCCGTCAGGAAGCCATTCGGATCCATCAGTCTCCTGGGGCGGACCATCTTAATGGGTCCTCCACCTTTGCAGAGGTTAGGGGGTGCAGTGAGCCTAAATCTGATCAGGAAGTGGTCGGTCCATGGCAACGGAGAGATGGACAACTCCTCCACACCGCCACCCTGTTCCCATCCCTGACAGAAAACCAAATCCAATGTGTGTCCAGCACAGTGGGTGGGGGCAGATATTTGTTGGGACAGCCCCATGGTTGCCATGGCAGACATGAAGTCCTGAGCCACGCCTGTGAGGGTCGTCTCGGCATGGACGTTGAAGTCTCCCAGCACAAGAAGCCGTTGAGACTTCAATGCCAGGCTCGAGACCACCCCCGCTAGCTCAGGTAGGGAGACTGTAGTGCAGCGAGGTGGACGGTACACTACTAGAATCCCTATACTGTCCCGGTCACCCACCCTCAGGTAGACGCTTTCGAAATTTGCGGTCTGCGGGATGGGGCACCTGGTCAGATGGATGGAGTCCCTATAGACCACTGCGACCCCGCCTCCCCGCCCTCCGGATCTAGGTTGGTGCTGCACGGAGAAACCCGGAGGACAAAGCTGGGTCAGATTTACTCCTCCAGCTTCATCCAACCAGGTCTCCGTGATGCACGCCAGATCTGCCCGTTCGTCCAGGATTAAGTCCTGGATCCAGGTCGTTTTTCCGTTGACAGATCTGGCGTTCAACAGCACCACCTTCAGACTGGAGGGTTCGCTCACCTGGTTACACCAATTTACCTTAGGAGACCGATTTGGAATTTTGATTATAGATAAGTGGTCCGAATTTGGCCGAATTTGAGGTCTCCTTTTCCCGCATCTCCTCCTTCCCACCACGACCTCTATGGGGGCCCCTCGGCTAGTGGAACACCTCCCCTCCTCCATGCCGCTATTTCTGGCTAGGGTCTTAATCACACTTTCACCAGCTGTTTGGGATGTTGGCGTTTTATCTTGCCAATTGTGCTGGCCTTCTTCATCCCCCCTCCTCCCCTCATTGTTTCCCACAGGTTCCAGCCCACTACCTCCCCTGCCCCTTCCACCAGATAATAGTGACAGAGACAGTAAGCATAGGAGGGTGGGGGACCACATGGATGGAAATGGACACTTCGGTAGATGAAGGGTACCGGAGGCAAGCGTTAGCCGCGAAATAGGGTGGTCCTTGAATACTAGAGTCTTAAAGTGCAAAGTGCAAGGTAAATTCCGCGGCTACTGAGTAATTCTTAAGGTGCAAGGTTTTTAAAGTGCAACAGGATATTAAAGTGCAACAGCCTCAACAGAAAATATTTGGCCCTCTATACTACTAAAGTGCGGCAGGAGGAGTTGGGAGGGGTAAAGTGCCACAGTTGGTAAAGTGCAAACAGTTGGCTACGGAACAGGCGCCACTAAGCGCTATATTATGGTCTTATTACCACATTAGCAGCAGAGGTAGGACGGATTATACTGTGCAATGGTCGCAAAATATACACAGTGGTCAGGAGACTGGCAGTTAGTAAAGTGCTATGATTCAGATGTAAATAGCTGACGTTTGATGTAAATTAGCGGATGGACCTCCGGAGGTGGTCGACACGGTGGCGGTCAGCTCAGATGGGGGGGGCCGCCGCTTGGCCGGTGGTGAGGGCCAGATGGAAGGCAGTAGGGCCCGGGCAGAATAGGCAAAGGTGGAAAGCCTAGTTGGCCCAGCGGCCGAGGGAGACAAACAAGTCCAGATGGTTAGGCCGCAGGCCGAAGCCACCCGGCAAGGGACCGTCTCTCTTCGGCTTGATTTGGCCAGTTGGCCCGCGGCCCAGCAGCTTGCTCCGGCCCCTGGAGGAATCCTCGCCGGCAACTGGTGGTATCTTCGCCGGGGAAGGATGACAATAAAGATGATATCTCGAGGAGGTGGCTGATGGAAACTCTGTAACAGCAGCTATGTCCGAAACTCTGTAACAGCAGCTCGGTGGACGCCGCTGCTGGGTCTCGTTCCCTTCTCTTCCTCCCCCAGAGAGGCAAGAGGGAGGGGCAGCACGGAGGAGCCCCGCAGCTCGGTGGACGCCGCTGCTGGGTCTCGTTCCCTTCTCTTCCTCCCCCAGAGAGGCAAGAGGGAGGGGCAGCACGGAGGAGCCCCGCAGCTCGGTGGACGCCGCTGCTGGGTCTCGTTCCCTTCTCTTCCTCTATGGCAGGTATCCTCAGAGGTTGTGACGTATATTGGAAACTAAGCAAAGGAGGTTTATATATCTGTAAAAGGTCCAAGGTGGGAGAAAGAACTCTTGTCTGTTGGAGGAAAGTGTGGATGATGAAATTGATCACCTTGATTAGTATTAGTATGGCAGAGAAGCCATTGAAATAAAAAAGAATGTGGACAATTTCAACAGAAAGGAGGAAACCATGAAAATGAATACAATCTGGATAGTAGTATTTTAAAAAAATTCTAAAATCAGAACAGTAAATAAAAACTAACACTCAAAAAACAGGGGAAATCCGGAATGAAACATTTTTTTTGTCGTCAGGAGTGACTTGAGAAACTGCAAGTCGCTTCTGGTATGAGAAAACTGGCCGTCTGCAAGGACGTTGCTCAGGGGACGCCCGGATGTTTTGACGTTTTATCATCCTTGTGGGAGACTTCTCTCATGTCCCCACATGATGAGCTGGAGCTGATAGAGGGAGCTCTTCTGCACTCTCCCCGGATTCGAACCTGTGACCTGTCGGTCTTCACTTCTGCCGGCACAGGGGTTTAACCCACTGCGCCACCGGGGGCTCCAATGAAACAATGAGGGCCAGCTAACACCTCCCAACAAAGGATTCCCCCAGGCAGGAATCAGCCATGCCTTGAAGCTGCAAGGCTTTGCAATGATAATCAAGGTGATTAATTGCAACATTCACACTTGCCTCGAACAGACAATAGATCTTTCTCCCACCCTGGACATTAATCCACAGATATGTAAACCTCACTTGCCTCATTTCCAACAGACCTCACAACCTCTGAGGATGCCTGCCATAGATGAGGGCGGAACGTCAGGAGAGAATGCCTCTGGAACATGGCTAGACAGCCCAGAAAACTCACAGCAACCCTATGTTGAATCGGTTAGGACTCAATGAGCTATTCATGGAATAACTATATGTAGCAAAATGTGCTGCAGAAACAAAGTTTTGGCAGTTTAATAATTTTTTTCCAATTAAGAAATGACATCTATAACCCAGGAACAAAAACAGTGTTAAATAGTGTAATACAGGACACTTCTGATCCCAAGCCTTTTGGATAAAGGACACTGGATGTATGTCAGTTGACCTATCTGAAAAAATGAAGACCTACATCTGCCACAAGCGGACCCCCGGGCCAAAATTAGGCCGAAACCATTGAGCAACAGACAGACTTCCAGAGCTCTAGAAAGACCAAATCCCTGGTAACAAAATTTATTGTCATGATTGAAGACAAGAAGAAGTAGATTTATAAAGGTGTTCTAGTCGAGGTGTTGATAAAACAGCACACGTCCCATCTCTGTCGTATCTCACCGTGTAGGAGAGAGCAAAAAAAGGCATCATTGCTGTGTGTAATAATGGGGCCAGGTCCCACCTTGCTCCTCTCCCCGAAGCTGCGGGAGGCCGCTCCCAAAGGTCCATGGAGCTGGCCAGGAAAAGGACAAGATGGCGGTGGGGGAGCAGCAGGACACGCATTTCAAAGCCCACAGAACAGACACCGCCGCATCAGAAAGAGAGGCTGCGAGGAGGAGAAAGAGAGTGTTTCCACAGAATAAAGGGCAGTTCCTTCCGCCATTCAACGGACCAGCAGGCTGTGCTTGGGACCATCCACTCGCTCCAGCTTCTCAAAATGCTTCCGGGCATTTCGGATATTGATCAGCGTCGCCGCAGAGGCTGAGGGAGAGGAGAACAGGCATGAGTGCATTCGGGCAGCACAGAATTTGTCAGAAATATTAAAAACTAGTCGTCCCCTGCCACGCGTTGCTGTGGCCCAGTCTGTGTATATGTGATTTGTGTGTGTATATATATATATGTATATATATTTGTGTATATATGTGGTTTTGCACATGCACTGTAGTGTCTTTTTATTTTTTGTCTTTTTAAGTCCCTTCTACTGTGTTTTTCAGTGTTTTTATGAGCAATGGTCACTTGTTGGCTTCGATCTACTCGCTCTCCTCAGGACGACACTAGCTTTGGCCCATGTGTTATTGTGTCCAAATTTGGGATCAATTCACCCAGTAGTTTTTGAGTTATGTTAATCCCACAAACGAACATTACATTTTTATTTATATAGATTAACTGGGTATTTTTGATTACAAGGGTGTGTGTTAAGCACTGAAAGAGTGAGTAGACTGAAGCATGTTAGAGTCAGTGGGCCAAAGCGAGTGTCGTCCTGAAGAGAATGAGTAGGCCAAAGCCTGTTAAGAGTCAGCGAGCCAAAGCTAGTATCATCCTGAGGAGAGCGAGTGGGCCAAAGCCTGTTAAGAGTCAGTGGGCCAAGGCTAGTGTCGTCATGAAGAGAATGAGTAGGCCGAAGCTTGTTAAGAGTTAATGGGCCAAAGCTAGTGTCGTACTGAGGAGAGCGAGTGGGCCGAAGCCTGTTACGAGTCAGCGGGCCAAAGCTACTGTCATCATGAGGAGAGTGAGTAGGCCGAAGCCTGTTAAGAGTCAGTGGGCTAAAGCTAGTGTCGTCCTGAGGAGAGTGAGTACGCCAAAGCCTGTTAGAGTCAGTGGGGCAAAGCTAGTGTCGTTCTGAGGAGAGTGAGTAGGCCGAAGCCTGTTAAGAGTTAGTGGGCCAAGGCTAGTGTCATCCTGAGAAGAGTGAGTAGGCCAAACCCTGTTAGTGTCAGTTGGCCAAAGTTAGTGTCGTCCTGAGGAGAGTGAGTAGGCCGAAGCCTGTTAGAGTCAGTGAGCCAAAGCTAGTGTCGTCCTGAGGAGTGCGATAGGCCAAAGCCTGTTAAGTCAGTGGGCCAAAGCTAATGCTGTCAGTCTTTCTCACAGTGGGAGAAAGGTCTCAGTCTTAATCCAGGCCTTCCTCATACTCTGCCTTCTCAGAGACTAAGGCAAGCCTGAGCAAACTTTGGCCATGTTTTGAAATTTCACTCCCACAATTCCTCACAGCCTCAGGCCCCTTCCTTTTCCCCCTCAGCCCCCTGAAGCCAAGTTTGTCCATGCCTGTCTTAAGTCTATGAGAAGGCAGAGTATGAGGAAGGCCTGGTATGAGAAGCTTCAGTGAAAGAGGCCCCAGGTTGAAAGCCTTGTGTCTAAAGCCTCATGTGTGAAGCTCCAGTGTATAAAGACTGCTGTGTGTAAGAAAACTACTTTGTGAAGCTCCTGTGTAAGTTCGGTCTGAGAGGAAGCTCTGTGAGAGCGAAACTGTTTATCTGTATGAGGAAGAAGCCCAGCGTGGAAGCAACGAAGGAAGTATAAAGGACTTTATTTGTGTTATAGAAACCTTCTTCTTGTAAATAGTGTAACGATATTATTTTACTAGCAAGAAAAGCCTCCTAAGGAAGAGATAACATTGGTCTCTGTGTTTTTGTTCTTTTTATCACTCTGGGCTACTGGTGCTTGGTTATGCTGCTGCTTAGTTACTCTACTGTACATTTATGAAGAGGGTTTTTGTTCATAAACCCATTTGCCCAACAGAATTTGTCCAGGGAGGGAGGGGTGGCACACAAGGGCAAAAGGAGTCCAGGCGACAGACAGACAGACAGGGTGTTAGGGCAGCAGCCAAGCTGCAAAGTGGCACTCAAGAAAAGCAAATGTAGTATTTACTCGAATCTCATGCACCATCAAATCTAATGCACACATTTTAAAAATCCTGAAACTAAAAAAAGTATTCTGCTGCCAAACGTAATGCACAACGATGAAAAGTGTATTCTTTGTCATTTGGCCCAAAAAAGGGGCACATTGCAGTTGCTGTCTGCTTAGAACTCCTTCTTTAAAAACTAAACGGTTACAACACCAAAGCTTTCAGGAATGGCAATGAAAACCTTAGGGTGCATCAATGCTGTAGAATGGATCCATTCTAACTGCCTTGATTCAATGCTGTTAAGTCATGGGGGCTATAGCTTGACAAGGCCTTGAGGCATCTCTGCCAAAGAATGCTAATGCCTCTCCAAACTACAAATCCTGGGATCCCATAGCATTGGGCCATGGCCATTAAATTAGGGATGAGGTCCCTCAAATAGGAGCTCTGGGTTCTCCTGAAGCAGCCTCCCCTTTTGCTTTGACTTAGCACTAAGATGACCATATAACACATAATAATAATAATAATAATAATAATAATAATAATAATAAGTACAAGCCAGTAAAGGTGGTCCTAGTGATCAGCACACTGGGTGCAGTTCCTAAAGACCTTGTCCTGCACTTAAACACAATCGGCGCTGACAAAATTACCATCTGCAGGAGGCCACCTTACTGGGATCTAGTCACATTATTCGCCGATACATCACACAGTCCTAGACACTTGGGAATGATCCAATACCACAGCCAGCAGAGTGATCTTGTCTGCTGTAGATTCATCTTGTGTTTCAAATAATAATAATAATAATAATAATAATAATAATAATATAATCTGTATGTATATTCAGCCCTATCTCCCCAGGAGGGACTCAGGGCAAATTCCAACATACAAAGGCAAACATTCAATGTTGCCAATAGAACAAAAAAGTACTAACATCATAATCCCAGAAAAACCCCACATATGCAAACAACATTAGAAAACACCATCACTAAATTAAACAAAATGTAATCAAAAAAATTTATATAATGACATAAAATCTGAACATAAAACATCCACATTGATTGACAAAAGCCAATGAAAGTTCACAAAGTTATGTGGGTTGGTTGATAAGACCAGATAAAAAAGTAATTGGAGACATCAGCAGTCTCCTTGAAATTCCCAAGGAGTTATGCCATCCATCTTCCTGACATCCCCCTTAAGCAAACCAAACTACGATATTCTAACCCAATGTCAACACTCTAATACCAGTTACAATGTATGGTTCCAAGAAACATTATACAATTCATTATAACCCCAGGGGTGAGAAAAGTGGCATATAAATAAATAAATAAGGCTTGACTGTGTGCTAGATGCATCACTATTATGTGCACCCTCATTTTGGAGAGGTCATTTAGCCCAAAAAGTTGAGCATGAGATTCAAGTAAACAGGGTAATGCCAGGCCTCTTGGTGGTCCTTAGCCCCCTGGAAATGGCCCCTTCATACTTCAGCCTCTCTTCTAGAGGAGACCCCAAGGGTTTCTTTCAAACTTACGGATGGAAGGGTCCGACATGACAACCATCACATAAGTGTTGGAGGTAAAGATGTCGATGAAGGCAGCAAAGTTGGAATTTCTGACCTCCATGCTCTGGAAAGAGGCAGCCAGCTTACTGGAAGGAGAAGCAGACGGAGTGTGCCAATGAGCTGGACTTTCATACATGCCCTTTACTCTCCCATTTCTCCCAAAGGAGATATATTCCCCCACCCCCACCCCAATCCTGTCCCGACTGGTCAGTCCGTTCACTCAATCCCATTCTAGTGTCAAGTTTAACCTAGTATTGCAATCATTATTGTATTGGGTTGTACCATGCTTTTAACAGTGGTATGCAAAGTGGCTTAAATTAAACACATAAAGGTGTAAATGTTCACCCCACAAAAAAGACACAAATGGTAAAATAAGTAATTTAAACTTAAAAATATAGCATTTTGGTTAAAAAAAAAATATTTACGTTCCGTTACTACTATATGTCAATTCTGTATATGCGTTTGGTACACATTTTTATTTTTTTGTTTTTTAATCTATATAATTAATTGTATATATATTATGTTCATATGCTTTGGATTTTGTTGTATCCCATCTTGAGCCATCAGGAGAGCCAGATAATAAATAAAATATATTAGCACACTGGGCCCCCTGGTGGCACAGCAGGTTAAACCATGAAGCTGCTGAACTTGCTGACTGAAAGGTTGGCAATTCAAATCTGGGGAGCGGGGTGAGCTCCCGCTGTTAGTTCCAGCTTCTGCCAACCTAAAAGTTCAAAATTATGAAAATGTGAGTAGACCAATAGGTACCACTTCTGCGGGAAGATAATCTGTCCCAGCCTAAACATATATGCATCTATCCCATGCTCACCTGCAGCTCAGCTTGAACTGTTTAATGATGTTGCTTATTTTCTCAAATCGGTGGATATCACGCTGCTCTTTACACTGGTAGTGAGAGATGACCTGCAAGGGGCAAAAAAAGATAAAAAGCCCTAAAAGTCAGCACTTTACAGGGAGGTGCGATGGTTCCTGAAAGGTGTCCCTTGGTTCTGGTGCATTGTGGGTCCCAAGGATGTCCCAGAGCAGCGGGATCCTGCCTCGCTCACCAGGAACGTAGCTCTTTCAAAGAGAAGGACTTCATCAGCTTCAATAATCTGTGCGAAGTTCCGGAGGTTCATCTCCAACTGCTGGACATTGGGAATCAGCTGGTAAACAATGCTGGACCAAGCCTGTCCCGAGAAAAGACCCAGAAGCGATTCAGAGTCTGCATCGTCAGCCCACACCTTCCCTGGGATGCCAGGAAACCCTCTATGCCCTCCACCCCTTCAGGGTCATTACAAGGTACCGTATTGACTCAAGTCTAATGCACCATCAAATCTAATGCAAGGGAAGTTTGTATATCTGTGGAAGGTCCAGGGTGGGAAAAAGGACTTTTGTCTGCTGGAGGTAAGCCTGAATGTTGCAATTAATCACCTTGATTAGCATTGCAAAGCCTTGCAACTTCAAGGCCTGGCTACTTCCTGCCTGGGGAATCCTTTATTGAGAGATGTTAGCTGGCCCTGATTATTTCTTGCCTGAAATTCCCCTGTTTTTTAGTGTTGCTCTTTATTTACAGTCCTAATTTTAGAGTTTTTAAAATACTGGTAGCCAGATTTTCTTCATAAGGACAGTAAAAAAAGAACAACACTCTGAAAACAGAAGAATTCCAGACATGAAAAAATCTAAACAGCTAAAACCTCCCAACAAAGGATTCCCCCAAGCAGCAATCAGCCAGGCTTTGAAGCTGCAAGGCTTTGCGATGCTAATCAAGGTATCGATTGCAACATTCACACTTGCCTCCAACAGGCCAGAGTTCTTTCTCCCACCCTGGACCTTCCACAGATATATAAACCTTCCTTGCTTAGTTTCCAACAGACCTCACAACCTCTAAGGACGGCTGCCATAGATGTGGGCGAAACGTCAGGAGGTAATGCTTCTGGAACACGGCCATACAGCCCAGAAAACTCAAAGCAACCCAGTGATTCCAGCCATGAAAGACTTCAACAACACATTTACAAATACTTAAATATAATGTATATTATCATGTTTAATTAATATCAATAACATTGATTTATATTTAATTATCTATTAACATTATTGGATAATTCAATAAGTTTGTCATGTGTTGCAATGGATGTACATACTATGGTAAATGTGTCTGTCTGGCTGATGATCTTAACTGGGGCTTATTTGGGGTAGAGTTTATATTATGAACATCCTGAAAAATCATCATGCTAGGGCATATTTCCGTTAGGATATATTTCGCGGGAAACAGGGTAATAATTATAAAAATCTCTCCTTATAGCTCAAGTGGGGCATAGTTAATAGACATAGTTAAAATACTCCATTATGGGAGTCAGAGTTCATAAATATTCAAAGGCCCTTTGAAATTGCACAACTGGCTCTGCAGCACATGAAAGAGGGGGAATGTAGCACAGAATGGGAGGGGAGCACAGAGGCACCAACCTTGTAGAGGGTTTCATCCCAGATGGATGTTCTGAAGCAGGCGCATTCCAGCGGGCGGGACAAGCGCTTCAGGTCTTCCTCCCGCTCTTTGAAAATCTAGCAAAGGAGGGAAATGGGGGACCCTGAATGATCCCAAATAGCAATTGCTCCAAAGGCAATACAAGGAGCAGAATCCCTCACAGGTCTGAGGACAACAATGAGCTACTGGGCCTGGGTCCCCTCACCAGGTCACGCTGGTCCTCCTGCACCAGGTCCATCTTGTGCACAAGGCAGAAGATCTTGGCATCGGAGGAGTTCTGGAGGATGGCCTCCAGGCAGGACTGGTAGTAGTGCATGTCCTTTTCTAGCTCCCGGCTCTCTACGTCAAAGACATAGATCAGGACCTCCACGTTGCGAAAGATGTTGTCCCGTTGGCTGGTGAAGTAGTTCTCCATGAAGGTGTCCTGCCTAGGAAGGAAGAGAAGGACGCATAGCTGTGTCTAACCTAAAGTAATGCTCAGCTCTGAAGTCAGAGGGCCATGAGTCTGCTGAGCTCAGCGTGGCTCCTGACTCAGAAGTAGAGCAGACAAGACTCTCAATTTGAGATAGAATTACACTATGTAACAAAATTTTGAAAAAAAAAATCTGTTCCTGGTTTGGAAGTGTTCTTTTCTATTTAATTGTGGCTCCTTACTATGAAAGTAGTTGTCATCCTCCAGAAACTTCATTTTTGTGGCTGCCACAAAGTATATTAAATTGGTTGAGACTCTTATGTACACAATTGGAAGAAATTGTTTTTTTCCAATATGCCTTTGACCATATTAAGGTTCCTTTAATTAATATACATGAAGACCCATACATTTCACCAAGCACTTTACATTGATCTGATTGATTACTGCTGTTTATACTTATAGCTATTGCTGTATTTTATTGATTTTACCAGGGGGGTTGTGAAGTGAGATATTTATGTTGGCTGTTTTGTTGTATTATTGTTTCTGCAATTTTCGTATTTTGCATGTTTGCACCTTTGAGTGCTTTGTTAGCCACCCCGAATCCCACCAGGAGATGGTGGGTATAAATAAAGTTGTTGTTGTTGTTGTTGTTGTTATTATTTATTATTATTATTATTATTATTATTATTATTATTATTATATTCATTGAAAAACTATAGCAAAATGTGCTGCAGGATGTCCCACAGATAAACGTTTTCCATGGTTTTATGATCAAACCAATTAGGAAATAACATTTATAACACAGGAACAAGCATTGTGGTACATAGTGCTATAGAATCCTAAAGTCAGAAGGGACCCCATGGGGCCATCCAGTCCAACCTCCTTATGCCAATCAGGAAGCTAAAATTACTATTATTTTATGATCTATTATTATTATTATTATTATTATTATTATTATTTATTAATCTCAAAAAGTTGGAAAAGACCCCAAAGACTATCCAGTCCAACTCTTCTACCATAAAGGAAGAAACAGTCAAAGCCCTCCCAACAGATGATCATTCAGCCTCTGCTTAAAAACCTTCAAAGTAAGGGTCTCCAATTATATCAGAGGCAGAGAGTTCCACTGTTGAACAGTTCTTCTTAAGGACAAGAAGTTCTTCCCAAGGTTTAGGTGAAATCTCCTTTCCTGCCATTTGTTTCCCAAACTTCAGGGCAGCAGAAAACAAGCCTGCTCCCTTTTCCTTAGGACTTCCTCTCAGATATTTAAAAATATTTGTTTAAGAAGAGTTTAGCCTCAGTCTGGCTTAAGTTTGGACCTCCCCACCTCAGCCCAACTGCCCTCTAGGCTTCGTCCAACTAGCCCCATTCTTTTGAGCATCTTGAGTCAACAAGAAGTACCTACCCGCCACAATCCCATAAGTTCAAAACCAAGTTGCCCAGGAACCGAACGTGTGAGTGTTCCACATCAACTGCAAAAGAGCAAGACATGAGACACGTGAAGCAATTCTGGCCCCTTCCAAACACACAGCCCTCTTTCAAAGCCCAGGATCCAGATTAGAAAAAGGTTCCTAAAAGTAAGTCAGTCAGAGAACGGGAGCACAAAGAAGGGGAGCTGGAGCTGGGACAAGCAAAGAAGAATGAAATGCAGGTGTAGGCTCTGGATCTGTATAAAGAACACATGTCTACATTGTATTTGCATCTGGGGCGTCACAGACACTGTTTCTCATCCAGCATCCAGACAACATCTGCTCTGGTTTTCTTTGGAAAGAAACCATGACGATTTCCCTACATATAGGCACAGAAGGGGGTGAAAGGAAGTCATCCCAGGCTTTCCAACAGAATACAACAGCCTCCAAGACCAAAGGGGCAAAAAGGCTTACTTGTGGCTCCGAGGCGCCGCGTGTCCCGCGCGATGTAGTTGGCAAAAATAATGGATCTCATGCTGGTCTTGCCGGACCCGCTCTTCCCCATCAAGAGCACCTAGCAGTTGAGGGAGAGACGGACTCAGTATATATATATATCAAACAAGGTGTATCTCTCAGGGTTTCCCTTAGAAAAGATGAGTCATCCTACCTTCTTCTTCATGGCGGTGTTCGGCATCCCACACCTGCAGAGGGGAAGAGGGATGGGCAGTGAGTGTGGAATAATAATAGCTATTTTTTAGTGTCAGGAGCGACTTGAGAAACTGCAAGTTGCTTCTGGTGTGAGAGAACTGGCTGTCTGCAAGGACGTTGCCCAGGAGACTCCCGGGTGTTTTGCCATCCTGTGGGAGGCTTCTCTGATGCCCCTGCATGGGAAGCTGGAGCTGACAGACAGGAGCTCACCCTGCTCCCCGGATTGTGTCAGTCAGCCCTGCTGACACAAGGGTTTAACCTATTGTGCCACCAGGGACTCCTAATAACAATGAATTTATTACCTCATTAAAACAAGAGATAAAACACTATTAAAAGGCATACAAGATACAAAGAGTTAAAATACAAGTTTAAATCGCCTGATGAAATGCAGATTAAGGCTGTCAGCTGTGCCTTTGCAGTGCTTTTGATGCAAGGCTTTTTTGGTGAGGCTGTCTGCAAACACCAGCTAGTTACAGACGGTCGGTCTTCATCCTGGGCAATAAATGTTGTTGTTGTCTATTTGTTCAGTTGCTTCCGACTCTTCATAATCTCTTGGACCAGACCATGCCAGAGCTCCCTGTGGGCCATGACAACCCCCCATCAAAGTCAAGCCAGTCCCTTCAAGGATTCTATCCATCCATCCATCTTGCCTCACCAAAAAAGCCTTGCAATAAGTACACCAGTGAAAAAGAAATATCCCAAATTTACCTCTGGCCAGGTCCCCAAATATATTCTTCACAGAGAAATGGCAGTGTGTTCATTGACTGTATTCTCAGATCCCACCAAAAATGAGAAAACAGACTTTTGAAGCTGAGTCAGTTGCCAAAGCAGCCTTTTTGCTCCTGGGGTTTGGGACTGAACCCTGATTTCTGCCAAACTTTTCAGGGGCTTAATGTGAAGTTGAATAGTGTTCCAAACCCACATGAATCGATAATACTGTGTAACAAAATTTTAAACATTTTCTATTCCTGGTTTGAAATGATTATTTCCTGTTTAATGGTGGAGTACTTACTTTGAAAGTAGTTGTCCTAGTCCAGAAACTTCAATTTTGTGGCTGCCACAAACTAGGCTGAATTGGTTGTGTATTGCTGTTTATTGTTTATGTGATTTATATTAATTGTATTGCATTGATTGTTTTTGTTATTGCTTTTGTTATTGATGTACTCTGGGTTTGGCCTCATGTAAGCCGCACCGAGTCCCTTGGGGAGATGATAGCGGGGTATAAAAAAAGTATTATTATTATTTCTAGATTTCACAAGTTTTGTATTTGTCTGTTTGTTTGCTTTGTTCTGTTAGAAATGTAATATAATGGACTGGTTGCTCTGACACGACAAATAAATTATTATTATTATTATTTGGCCCGGCCATTGTTTTTAATTGCATCATTGGATGTTGTTAATGTTATTGCTATTCTTTGCTATTGCTTTGTTTTTTGAGTTATTGTGTTGTTAGGTTCTTGTGGGTTTTTTCGGGCTATATGGCCATGTTCAAGAGGCATTTTCTCCTGACGTTTCGCCTGCATCTATGGCAAGCATCCTCAGAGGTAGTGAGGTCTGTTGGAATTAGGAATATGGGTTTATATATCTGTGGAATGGCTGGGGTGGGGCAAAGAGCTCTTCTCTGCTGGAGCTAGGGGAGAATGTTTCAACTGACCACCTTCATTAGCATTTGACGGCCTGGCTGAGCCTGGGGGAATCTTTTGTTGAGAGGTGTTAAGATGTGCCTGGTTGTTTCCTCTCTGGTGTTTTGCTGTTGTAATTTTGGAGTTTTTTAATACTGGTAGCCAGATTTTGTTCATTTTCATGGTCTCCTCCTTTCTGTTGAAATTGTCTACATGCTTGTGGATTTCAATGGCTTCTCTGTGTAGTCTGACATGGTGGTTGTTGGAGTGGTCCAGCATTTCTGTGTTCTCAAATAATATGTTGTGTCCAGGCTGGTTCATCAGGTGCTCTGCTATGGCTGACTATTGTGTTGTTGTTGCTGTTGTTTTTATTGTTGTATTTGGGCTCGGCCTCTTGTAAGCCGCACCAAGTCCTTCGGGAGATGGTAGCGGGGTACAAATAAAGGTTTATTATTATTATTATTGGTTGCGACTCTTATGAGATACTATTGAAAAACTATTGCAAAATGTGCTGCAGGATGTCCCTCCCACAACAACAAAGTTTTTGCAGTTTAATAAACTTTTTTCCATGCTTTTACGATAGAACCAATTAGGAAATGACTTTTATAACTCAGGAACAAAAATCGTGTTATAGAATGTAGTAATGACAACAATATTAATACCTTCCCCGCCAAGAAATAGTCCAAAGGGCCACTGAAAAAAAGCCTCCAAATTGGGGCCCAGATTCCAGGAGCTTCCAAGCCTCAGGGGAGTAACTTCCTCAACAAGTTACTTCTCTTGGCCGATGGCTACCTTTTGGAGAGCCTTTAGGTTCATAGGATAAAGCCGGCTGAGCGAGCAAGGGCGCCCCTGATCATGTGCAGAGCGCCCTCCTTGCATTAAGGGCTGCAGACCATTCAACATGCCTCAATGGGCCCAACAAACCCACCCCAGCCCTCACCTCTGTTCCTGGACCGGCCTCGGCAACGGCGGGAGCGTGAGGGAGGAAGCAGCAGGAAGGTCCGCGGCCCTGGAAGCCGCCCCCGGCTCCTTCCGCTTTAGGCCTCAAAGCCTCGGCCTCACGTACTCCGCCTGCCCCGCGAGGAGCCGCCTCAGCCCAGCCTCGCCCACCGCAGCACCTCGGGACAGTCACGTGAGCTCAGTTGCTTTCGCTTCCCGTCGGCTCGCTCTCCTTTCTACCCACTCTGCTGTCAGGTGACTAGAGTGCGGCTTGTGGTCATAGAGAGGAATAAAGGCGCCTAGAGCGACCCGAAGCGCCCAATCACGCCCCCTTGCGGTGAAGCCGAAAGAACCATGCTGCTTCAGGGCAAAATTGCCAGTACTGGGGTATTTGTTTAGCTTCCTTTTGAGAGAGCAGGAAATTGGAGTTGCTGGGAATGTTGGGACTTGTCTCGTCTTTGCAACACTATGACCCCCTCCACACAGCTATATAACCCAGAATATGACTATATATATATATATATATATATATATATATATATATAAAACCCAGAATAGACTAGGATGTGGAACAATGGCTTCAAACTACAAGAAAGCAGATTCCATCTGAACATGAGGAAGAACTTCCTGACTGTGAGAGCCATTCAGCAGTGGAACTCTCTGCCCCGGAGTGTGGTGGAGGCTCCTTCTTTGGAGGCTTTTAAGCAGAGGCTGGATGGCCATCTGTCAGGGTTGCTTTGAATGCAATTTTCCTGCTTCTTGGCAGAATGGGGTTGGACTGGATGGCCCATGAGGTCTCTTCCAACTCTAGGAGTCTATGATTCGAATGTCAAGGCAGATAATGCACAATATCTGCTTTGAACTGGCTTATCTGAGTCCACACTGCCATATAGTCCAGTTCAGTGTAGAAAGGGTCCAACCAACCAGCAACAAAGTATACTAGAGGAGCAGAAATATTAATTCGCTCCGGGTTCTAGTCCGAACTTGGAAGGACTAGAACCCGGTACTGGGCCCAGTAGCAGGAGTGCTCAGTGTCCTGAACTCAAGCCAATGAATCATAACTATCTTCTATGTAATAACATGGAAAGAAATATGTATGCTAAAAAGAGACTGACTCTCATGGCCTCCCATATGGTCTAGCGGTTAGGATTCCTGGTTTTCACCCAGGCGGCCCGGGTTCGACTCCCGGTATGGGAAGTTGTGACTTTTTTTTACCCCCCTTCAAAATCTTTCTCTTGCATTCACTTTTTCCGCCTCAGTAGAGAAACAAAGCCAAATAGAAGACCTAGGATAAATACCCTTTTCCCATCAATTAAAGGTAGAATTTCCAACGTTTGATAAAGAAAATTATTCCTCCAAAGCAGGAACTGAGTCGGGTGCTAGGAAGGCTCTGGCCAGAAGGAGGCGCTGCTGCACTGTTTTGCAAAACCCAGATTCAATGTTTTGCAAAACAGTGGTGCATCTACATTGCAGAATTGGACTGGTTGCTCTGACACGACAAATAAATAAATTGCATAATTAATATAGTTTAACAGCCATAGAATCCTGGGAGCTGTAGTTTTACAAGGCCTTTAGCTTTCTCTGCCAAAGAGTGCCAAACTACAGCTCCTAGGATCCCATAACACTGAGCCATAGCAGTTGAAGTGGTATCAAACTGCATTGTGTTTTATATTTACTCCGCATTAATTCATGTCCATTCCAGTTGGGGAGATGAATTTGGGGGATTGCAATTCCCAGAATCCTCAGCCAATATATCCTTGCTCTCATATATCTATATCTATACACATAATAAAAGTGAAAATGTATATGTGTGTATGTAAAAGTCCTCCCTTCAAGAAAATATATATTGTTGGATTGCAAAGTCCATTATTATTATTATTATTATTATATTTATAATAATATTATTATATAATTTTATATAATATAATATATAAATATAATATATTTATAATAATAATATTTATTATTGTATTTATTATATTTATTATTTTTATATTATTATTATTATTATTATTATTATTTAAACCCAGCTTAATTATCTCCACAGTAATCAGGGTTAGAGTTGATGGCAATTAGAGTCCAAGAAATTCTAAGGAGGGGGTTCCTTATTGCAAAGTCCATTATTATCATTATATTTATAATAATATTATTATATAATTTTATATAATTTTATATATAATTTTATATAATTTTATATAATTTTACATTGTTCAGGAGACGGCAACAAAGTACGTTCCAAAGAAAAAGAAAACCAAGAAGGCAAAATGGTTGTCTGCTGAGACACTGGAAGTAGCCCAAGAAAGGAGGAAAGCAAAAGGAAACAGGGATAAGGGGAGATATGCCCAGTTAAATGCGCAATTCCAGAGGTTAGCCAGAAGAGATAAGGAACTATTTTTAAATAAGCAATGCATGGAAGTGGAAGAAGACAACAGAATAGGAAGGACAAGAGACCTCTTCCAGAAAATTAGAAACATTGGAGGTAAATTTCAGGCAAAAATTGGTATGATAAGAAACAAAGATGGCAGGGACCTAACAGAAGCTGAAGAGATCAAGAGAAGGTGGCGAGACTATACAGAAGATCTGTATAGGAAGGATAATAATATTGAGGATAGTTTTGACGGTGTGGTGAATGAGTTAGAACCAGACATCCTGAGGAGTGAGGTTGAATGGGCCTTAAGAAGCATTGCTAACAACAAGGCAGCAGGAGACGACGGGATCCCAGCTGAACTGTTTAAAATCTTAAAAGATGATGCTGTCAAGGTGATGCATGCCATTTGCCAGCAAATATGGAAAACACAAGAATGGCCATCAGACTGGAAAAAATCAACTTATATCCCCATACCAAAAAAGGGAAATGCGAAAGACTGCTCAAACTTCCGTACAGTGGCCCTTATTTCTCATGCCAGTAAGGTAATGCTCAAGATCCTGCAAGGAAGACTCCAGCAATACATGGAGCGAGAGTTGCCAGATGTTCAAGCTGGGTTTAGAAAAGGCAGAGGAACGAGAGACCAAATTGCCAATATCCGCTGGATAATGGAGAAAGGCAGGGAGTTTCAGAAAAACATCTACTTCTGCTTCATTGACTATTCTAAAGCCTTTGACTGTGTGGATCATAATAAATTGTGGCAAGTTCTTAGTGGGATGGGCATCCCAAGCCACCTTGTCTCTCTCCTGAGGAATCTGTACAAGGGCCAAGTAGCAACAGTCAGAACTGACCACGGAACAACAGACTGGTTCAAGATTGGGAAAGGTGTACGGCAAGGCTGCATCCTCTCACCCAACCTTTTTAACTTGTATGCAGAACACATCATGCGATGTGTGGGGCTGGATGAATGCAAAGCTGGGGTGAAAATTGCTGGAAGAAACATTAACAACCTCAGATATGCAGATGACACCACTCTGATGGCCGAAAGCGAGGAGGAGCTGAGGAGCCTTCTAATCAAGGTGAAAGAAGAAAGCGCAAAAGCCGGGTTGCAGCTAAACGTCAAAAAAACCAAGATTATGGCAACAAGAATGATTGACAACTGGAAAATAGAGGGAGAAACCGTGGAGGCCGTGACAGACTTTGTATTTCTAGGTGCAAAGATTACTGCAGATGCAGACTGTGGCCAGGAAATCAGAAGACGCTTACTTCTTGGGAGGAGAGCAATGTCCAATCTCGATAAAATAGTAAAGAGTAGAGACATCAGACTGGCAACAAAGATCCGCCTAGTCAAAGCCATGGTATTCCCTGTAGTCACCTACGGATGTGAGAGCTGGACCTTAGGGAAGGCTGAGCGAAGGAAGATTGATGCTTTTGAGCTGTGGTGTTGGAGGAAAGTTCTGAGAGTGCCTTCGACTGCGAGAAGATCCAACCAGTCCATCCTCCAGGAAATAAAGCCCGACTGCTCACTGGAGGGAAAGATACTAGAGACAAAGTTGAAGTACTTTGGTCACATCATGAGGAGACAGGAAAGCCTAGAGAAGACAATTATGCTGGGGAAAGTGGAAGGCAAAAGGAAGAGGGGCCGACCAAGGACAAGATGGATGGATGGCATCCTTGAAGTGACTGGACTGACCTTGAGGGAGCTGGGGGTGGTAACGGCCGACAGGGAGCTCTGGCGTGGGCTGGTCCATGAGGTCACGAAGAGTCGGAGACGACTGAACGAATGAACAACAACATAATTTTATATTATATAATATAATATATAAATGTAATATATTTATAATAATAATATTCATTATTATATTTATTATTATTATATTTATTATGATATTTATTATTATTATTATTATATTATTATTATTATTTATTTATTTATTTACTGCACTTGTAGACCGCCGTTCTCAGTCCTAGGGCGACTCACGGCGGTGTACAACGTGTAAAAACAGGTACAATTTACAACATAAGCAATATCACAACAACATTAAACAACATCATTATCAATAATACAATTACACTAAATCATTCGTGACGTCTCATTGTTGAATCACAATCCAAATCTCGTTATCCATGTTCCGTTCCATTCGTCATTGCCAGTTATTGCAGCACTTACTCAAACGCCTTCTCAAACAACCACGTCTTTAGTCTCTTGCGGAATGACATAAGGGAGGGCGCCAGTCTGATGTCCACAGGGAGGGTGTTCCACAGCCGGGGGGCCACCACCGAGAAGGCCCTATCCCTCGTCCCCGCCAGGCGTGCCTGTGAGGCAGGTGGGATCGAGAGAAGGGCCTCCCCGGACGATCTCAAAGTCCTCGTGGGCTCATAGGCCGAGATGCGGTCAGACAGGTATTTTGGGCCAGAACCGTTTAGGGCTTTGTAGGCCAACACCAGCACCTTGAATTGGGCCCGGTAGCAAATTGGCAGCCAGTGGAGCTGGTACAACAAGGGCGTTGTATGCTCCCTGTGTCCCGCTCCTGTTAGTAACATGGCTGCTGCGCGCTGGACTAGCTGAAGCTTCCGGGCCGTCTTCAAGGGCAGCCCCACGTAGAGAGCGTTGCAGTAGTCAAGGCGGGATGTGACCAGAGCGTGTACTACCGTGGCCAAGTCACGGTATTATTATTTAAACCCAGCTTAATTCTCTCCACAGTAATCAGGGTTGGAGTTGATGGGAATTAGAGTCCAAGAAATTCTTCTAAGGAGGGGGTTCCTTATTGGAAAGTCTATTATTATTATTATGTTTATAATTATTATTATTATATTTATTATTATTATTATTATATTATTATTATTATTATTTAAACCCAGCTTAATTCTCTCCACAGTAATCAGGGTTGGAGTTGATGGAGAGTCCAAGAAATTCTTCTAAGGAGGGGGTTCCTTATGGGGGATTTCCCATTTGACAACAGGAACGCGCGCATGCGCAAACTCCTTTCCGGGAAGAGGGGCTTCATTCACTAAGAATTCTTTGCTCCGCCCACCTCCCCTCTGATTGGCTGGGCGGGTAGACAGGGGGCGTGGCTTGTGGAATAAAAATCTCCCTGCTGCTGAAGTTTTGGTCAGTTTGCAAACTTCTTTTTTTTTTAAGAAGGAAAATTGTTTCTTTGGAAGGAATTTCCAAGGCGGAGAAAAGGAATGATGGAGACCCGAGCTGAGAACCAGACAGGTCAGCAGATGGCTTACTATTATGATTAAAGTATTTTCTGTTTTCTACATATAACTATTATTATTTTTTATATTTTATTATATATATATATTATATTTATTTCATCATTATTATCGTTATTTGTTTGATTATATGCTAATATATTATAATATATCTATTACATATTTATAAATATATATACTCTAACTATATTATTACATTTATTTCATTATTATTATTATTTGCCATGAAAATGAACAAAATCAGGCTACCAGTATTAAAAAAACTCTAAAATTACAATAGCAATACAGCAGAGAGGAAACAACTAGGCATATCTTAACACCTCTCAACAAAATATTTTCCCAGGCTCAGCCAGGCCTTCAAATGCTAATGAAGGTGGTCAGTTGAAACATTCACACCTAGCTCCAGCAGAGAAGAACTCCTTGCCCCACCCCAGCCATTCCACAGATATATAAACCCATTGTCCTAATTGCAACAGACCTCACTACCTCTGAGGATGCTTGCCATAGATGCAGGCGAAACGTCAGGAGAAATGCCTCTAGAACATGGCCCTATAGCCCAAAAAAACCCACAAGAACCTAGTGATTCCAGCCATGAAAGCCTTCGACAATACATAATTTGTTTTATTATATGTTAACATATTATTATATATCTATTACATATTTATAAATATAATATAACTATATTATTATATTTATTTCATTATGATCATTGTTTCTTTTATATGTTAATATATTATTATATATCTTACATATTTATAAATATATATAATATAACTTATTATATTTATTTCATTATTATCATTATTTGTTTTATTATATATTTATATGTTATTATATTTTAGGTATTTATGTTATATGTTTTTTATTGATCTTGCTATGGTTTTATATTATATACTAATGTTTTTAATTGTATTTTATGGTATTGGGGCATTAAATTGTTGCCGACTGTAAACCGCCTTAAAAGGCGGTTATACAAATATAGTAAATAAATAAATAAATAAATAAATAAATAATATATTTATGAATATATATTTATTACATATTTATATATTATTCCCATATTTATATATTATTCTCATGCAAGGCGGTTATACAAATATAGAAAATTATTAAATAAATAATATATTTATGAATATATATTTATTACATATTTATATATTATTCTCATCATCTATTGCATATTGTATTTGTATATTTATTTTATTATAATATTTTATATATTTATATTGTTATTTTTATTATATTTTTTATATATATATTTATTATCATTAGTATTATATTTTATCATTATTTTGTATTGTTAAAATTATTATTATTATTATTATTATTTATTAATATTATTGCAAAAGGTGGCATAAGTTAAATATTTTGAGAATTCTGACTGCTGCAGCCTCTTCCAAAAGCACTCTCTATGGATGTGCTCCTCTATCCTCAAATCATCTTGAACCAAAGACTTAATTAATCTGTGTTTGCTGATGCCAAACGTTAATCCAAATTCCTTAAATCGAATTAAATTCCACCTGTTACATACAGAGACTTGGCAGCTGCTCTGTTGCGCTAATAACATTGAATTAACCACATTAGAACGTAAAAGAATTACACTTAGTGCCAATAGATATATGCAACCCTTGGGATTCCTACCCCTTACTCCCCACCAGCATTGATAATAATGGGATAGTAGTATATTGGGCTGTGGTGGTGCAGCAGATTAAATTGCTAAGCTGCTGAACTTGCTGACTAAAAGGTCTCTGGGTCGAATCTGGGGAGCAGGGTGAGCTCCCACTGTTAACCCCAGCTTCTGCCAATTCAGCAGTTCAAAAACATTAGGAAGATCTTCCTGACTGTGAGAGCCGTTCAGCAGTGGAACTCTCTGCCCTGGAGAGTTCCACTTTGGAAGCTTTTAAACAGAGGCTGGATGGCCATCTGTCAGGGGTGATTTGAATGCAATATTCCTGCTTCTTGGCAGGGGGTTGGACTGGATGGCCCACCAGGTCTCTACCAATTCTATGATTCTATGAAATGTGAGTACATTGATAAGTACTACTTTGGCAGGAAGGTAATGGCGCTCTATGCAGTCATGCCGGCCACATGACCTTGGAGGTGTCTACAGACAACGCCGGCAATTCGGTTTGGAAAGTGAGATGAGCACCAACCCCCAGAGTCGGACATGACTAGACTTAATGTCAGGGGAAAGATTTACCTTTACTAATCGTAGAGTTGTGTGTGTAGAACCAAATTATCTTTAGGTATTAAGTAATAATAAGTCTATGTATTACGCCTGGTCAATCCATGGTTCTAAATGGTTCTAAAGTACTTACAAAACTAAAGTTCTAGTGGTGAAAATTTCAGAACTCTAACAAAACTTTCAAAATTTAATTATTACTTCATTATTGGTGATTTTTATGATAGAATCAATTAGGAACTGCCATTTATAATGAAATTTTGAGAGTTTCGTTAGAGTTCTGGAATTTTCACCACCAGAACTTTAATTTCAGAACTCTAACAGAACTTTCAAAATTTAATTATTATTTCATTATTGGTGATTTTTATGATAGAACCAATTAGGAACTGCCATTTATAATGACATTTTGAGAGTTTTGTTAGAGTTCTGAAATTTTCACCACCAGAACTTTAGATTTGTAAGTACTTTAGAACCATTTAGAACCATGGATTGCCCAGGCCTACTATGTATCCCTAGGGAAGATTCACACCCAATGCCCATACAATTGGAGGAAAATAGTTTTGTGCGTCACAGTGGAAAACAATGCAGGTGCCCCCACATTTCAGCTCAAGGACATTTGTTTCCCACTCTGTTTTGTGGTTAGGTCACAATGGAAGGGTTTTTGGGGGGTTAGAATCGACGCACGATTTTAACTGTGATGGAATTGTAGTTTCCAAGACCACCCACCTTCTCTGCCAAAGTGACCTCACCAAACTATACATCCCAGGTCCCATAACATTGACTGGAGGCAGTGGAAGCAGCCAAGCTGTGTCTCCTCTGTCAGGTTTTGGGGTGAATGGGGCTCTTGAGAACACCCCAAAGGCCCACCTTGAACCTGGTGCCCAAGGGAGCTCCTCTGCATTGGTGTGTGCGTGTCCTAGCACACGCCTGTGTGCACGTGTGGGCCTCCGGAGGGGAAATGAGCACATCAAGGCCCCATTGTCTGAAGGCACATCCTCTCCCACACAATGTAGGAGGAGGAGGAGGGAGAAGCAAAAGGAACCCTTTGATCCCACTTGGAAGAAGGCCGTCCTCTCCATCAACCTCGAAATGGACTCCAACTCCCACAATTCCTAACAGTCGGTTTCCATGTTCATAAGGGACACTGCGTCCACCCTTGTAAATAAATAATAACAATAGTAATAATAATAGGAAATGAAATGTATAACCCAGGAACAAAAATCGCGTTACATACTGTTTTGTTGTTGTTGTTGTTATTTAATAATACAAAAGCACAGATCTATATGCTGGATTTCATTGTTGTTGTTATTATATTTGTTGTCATTGTTAGAACATGTAAAAAAATCAGTTGGTGAGTGTGTTCACTGAAAATGTAAAGCATGAAGCTGATTGGTTGAGCTACGCTTGACAGGCTAGCTGAGTCTGGGAGTTTTGGCCACAGTTACATATTTAGGCTGTTAGCTGTGCAGGAGCTTACAGAGACAAGATTTGCTTTTGGGCTACTGGAAGAAAAAGATCTTCCACCATGGACACATAAGGACCATTTGAATCTCTCTCACAAAGTGTGAGTCAATGCAACTGTTCACAATATATGCATTCCAAAGAGTAAACTTCTTGTTCTTTACTGATCATTTGTGTGGCATATCTTTTCTCTGGCAAGACAATGTGTGGGCTGGTAAAAACATGAACTATGCATAATTTTAATTCATCCAATAGTTATTAATATTATTATAATTCCGTCTCCGCAGGGCTGCCCCCAACTGACCTCCAGGACCTCCTGATGGAGTTCAACCAGGTGGTCCAGGACTTTGACAACGGGGCCCCTTCCCAGTACGGGCAACACTTGGCGGAGCTCAAGCAGCGGGTCTTGCCCAGCGCCTCCGACAGCGGCATCGAGGATTCAGAAAGTGAGTGGGGATGATGGGTCATCATATTTTATTTATTTATTTTATTTGGGGTTCTTGTACCCCACCCTTCTCACCCCGAAGGGGACCCAGGGCGGCTTACAGCTGCAAGGCGCACTTAGACGCCTGCTACACAAACAATCATCACAAAAAATATAACAGTACAAATTCCCACAATTCAACATTATCCAATAAAATCAGTAAAATGATAAAATCAGTAAAAACAATACAAACCTGGATCTTCCTCCTACCCATCAGTGTACAATTAACTCAAAGATCTGTTTTGGTTCCATTTCGACAATCCTGCCGATCTTACACATCTGATTGTCTTATTTGGTTGTCATTGTCTAATTGCCTGGTTGCCCAAAGGCCTGGTTCCACAGCCATGTCTTTACCCTCCTCCTGAAGGAGAGGAGGGTTGGTGCTGTTCTGATTTCCCCCGGGAGTGAATTCCACAGGTGGGGGGCCACCACTGAGAAGGCTCTGCTTCTCGTCCCCACCAGCCTCACTTGTGAGAGTGGTGGGGTCGAGAGCAGGGCCTCCCCAGATGATCTCAAACTCCGAGGTGGGACGTAGAGGGAGATACGTTCGGACAGATATCATATCTTTCATAGAGTTGGAAGAGACTGCATGGGCCATCTAGTTCAACTCCCTGCCATGCAGGGAAAGCGCCATTAGAGCCCTCCTGACAGATGAGCTTCCAGCTTCTGTTGAAAACCCCCCAAAGAAGGAGCTTCCGTCGGACTCTGAGGCAGAGAGTTCCACTGCTGAACAGCTAATGTTCAAATGGAATCTCCTTTCCTTTAATTTCAACCTATTGCTCTCTTACCATTTCTGCTCCTCTCTTGTATGGACTCTGTTGACATCATGCAAATCGGCAAATTGTGAATTTTGGAGGACAGGAAAGGGAATCAGTTCTGGTTTTCTGATTTCTGGCACTTGGAAAGCCCTTTCCACGGTTGTGGGCCCTATAGCTATGTCAACGTGCTTTCAAATCACCCCTAAAATTCACAGGGTTTTCCTTAAAGAAGACTATCTAAGGCAGTGTTTCTCAACCTGGGGGTCGGAATCCCTGGGGGAGGGTCATGAGGGTGTGTCAGAGGGGTCGCCAAAGACCATAAAAAACACAGTATTTTCTGCTGGTACGGGGTGGGGGGGGGGGGTTCTGTGTGAGAAGTTTGACCCAATTCTATTGTTGGTGAGGTTCAGAATGCTCTTTGATTGTAGGTGGACTATAAATCCCAGCAACTACAACTCCCAAATCTCAAGGTCTATTTCCCCCAAATTCCACCGGTGTTCACATTTGGGTACATTAAGTACTCGTGCCAAGTTTGGTCCAGATCTAGCATTATTTGAGTCCACAGTGCTCTCTGAGTGTAGGTGAACTACAACTCTAAAACTCAAAGTCAACCTGCATCAAACTCTTCCAGTATTTTCTGTTGGTCATGGGAGTTCTGTGTGCCATATTTGGTTCAGTGACATCGTTGGTGGAGTTCAGAATGCTCTTTGATTGTAGGTGAACTATAAATCCCAGCAACTACAACTCCCAAATGACAAAATCAGATCCCAACCCCACCAGTGTTCAAATTTGAGCGTATTGGGTATCTGTGCCAAATTTGGTCCAGTGAATGAAAATACATCCTGCATATCAGATATTTACATAACAGTAGGGAATAAGATCTTGTGCCTCTGAGTTTCTCGGCTACCAACAATAAGCCTTCCTTTGCTTCGTTTCCATAGGCGGCAGCAGCATATCCCCTGGCAGCAGCCTCAACACCAGCGAGGAAGACCTGAATGCTCCATCCGTGTTGACTCCAGCATCGTCAAACTCCAAAGGTAGAGCCGAGAATAGATTAATGGATGGATCAAAGGGTACATGGAAATGTCAAGGGATGGGTGAATGGGCATGAGGGAGTACCCAGATTCAGGGAGAGGGCTGGGCCTTTCCACCGTCATCCTGACTCTGTCATTTTGGAACATTTCTGTGGTTGCTATGATGGCTTTTCGTGTGCCAAAGCCTGCAAGAGGGTCAGAGCCACCATGAGTCTCCTTTATGGAGAGAAAAAGCGGGGTGTAAAGCAACATAATAATAATGACCTTAATAATGACCATGATCCTATTATTGTTACTGTTATTATATTGAGCCCCTGGTGACGCAGTGGGTTAAACCGCTGAGCTGCTAAACTTGTTGACAGAACGGTGACAGGTTCTAATCTGTGGAGTGGCATGAGCTTCCACTGTCAGTCCCAGCTTCTGCCAACCTAGCAGTTCAAAAACATGCAAATGTGAGTAGATCAATAGGTACCGCTCTGGCGGGAAGGTAACGACACTCCATGCAGTCATGCTGGCCACATGACTTTGGAGGTGTCTATGGACAACGCCGGCTCTTCGGGTTAGAAATGGAGATGAGCACCACATCCTAGAGTCGGACACGACTGGACTTAACGTCAGGGGAAAACCTTTACCCTTTACCTATTATTATTGGAGACATAACAAGATTACTACACAGAAAACAAGATCACTAAGCTGTGTTTTGTATTTGATCACAGGTCAGAGACTTCCCAAGTGTCTAGGACTGTGTGATATATTGTCGAAGGCTTTCATGGCCAGAATCACTGGGTTGTTGTAAGTTTTTTCGGGCTATATGGCCATGTTCTAGAGGCATTATCTCCTGACGTTTCGCCTGCATCTATGGCAAGCATCGTCAGAGGATCCTCTGGGGATGCTTGCCATAGATGCAGGCAAAACGTCAGGAGAAAATGTCTCTAAACCATGGCCATATAACCCAAAAAACCTTACAACAACCCTGTATGATGTATCGGTGAATAACGCATGCAGATCCCAGTAGGGTGGCCTTTTGCAGCTGACAAGTGGTAATTTTGCTCACTGCCAATTGTTCTTAAGTGCAGGCCAAGGTCTTTAGTCACTGTGCCGATCACCATTTGTGTTTATTGTTTATTTATTTATTTATGCCCTTTTTCTCCCTACAAAGGACACTCAAAGGACCTATGACACTATTCTATTATTATTATTATTATTATTATTATTATTATTATTATTGTGTCTCCTTTGTGGAGAGAAAAAATGGGGTATAAAGAATGGCCATCTGTTAGGGGCGCTTTGAATGTGGTTTTCCTGCTTCTTGGCAGAATGGGGTTGGACTGGATGGCCCACGAGGTCTCTTCCAACTCTAGGATTCTGTGATTCTTTTGCTTGAGGCATCCAAACTCCATCAATGTGAGCTGCTCATCTTTACTGACTTTAATCTTAAGGGGGGAATAGAGCCAAGACATCCTTCCAATGGGTAGTTGGATGACAACTCCCATTAGTCCAATAAGCAAAGCTGGGAGCTGTAGTCTAAGCACCCTTTGGAGAGACTCCTGATTTCCCATCTATTTCATGGTGGGTATTTTCATTCTCCTTGTGGCTGAAACCTTTGAGATTTTGGTTTAGGCTTTGTTATTCTGATGCAGGGAACTGACCGATTTGCCTCTTCCTCTCACAGCCCGACTTGGAGATACACATGAATTGGAGGCATTCATTGCCGATTTGGACCAGATTCTGGAAGGTGGGTACGATGCATTCCGGGATAGTGGTTGGGAGTCTGGTTTTGAAAAAAAGGGTTTTTAAAAATACTAAATATTGTTTTGTAGACAAAATATTATTTTGTGTAACTTATTTCAAATGGTGCATTAATATACATCCGGAGGCTTTCCAGAAGGGTCTTCATTTGGGGTCAGTAAAAAGGTCTTCTATGGGATTCAAGAGAGTCACAAAGGCAGAAGTCCTACAAATCAGGCTTGCAAAAATATAGCTTCAGAGAAGAGCTTCCTCGTGTTCAAGTGGAATCTCCTTTCTTGTAATTTGAAGCCATTGTTCCATTGACTTTCCCCCTTCTGTTTACATCAGTGTTTCTCAACATGAGGGTCGGAAGCCCTGGGGGGATTGCCAAAGACCATTAGAAAACATAGTGGGAAGTTTGGCTCAATTCTTTGTTGGTGGAGTTCAGAATGTGCTTTGATTGTAGGTGAACTATACATCCCAGCAACTACAACTCCCAAATGTCAAGGTCTATTTTCCCTAAACTCCACCAGTGTCCACATTTGGGCATATTGAGTATCCATGTCAAGTTTGGTCCAGATCTATCATTGTTTCAGTCCACAATGCTCTTTGGATGTAGGTGACCTACAACTCCCAAACTCAAGATCAATTTTCATCAGACCCTTCCAGTATTTTCTGTTGGTCACGGGAGTTCTGTGTTCCAAGTTTGGTTCAATTCCATCATTGGTAGAGTTCAGAATGCTCTTTGATTGTAGGTGAACTATAAATCCCAGTAGCGACAACTCCCAAAGCCAACGTCCATTTTCCCCAAACTCCACCAGTTTTCACATTTGGGCATATTAAGTATCCATGTCAAGTTTGGTCCATATCTATCATTGTTTGAGTCCACAGTGCTCTCTGGATGTAGTTGAACTACAACTCCCAAACTCAAGGTCAATGCCCACCAAACCCTTCCAGCATTTTCTGTAGGTCACAGGAGTTCTGTGTGCCAAGTTTGGTTCAATTCCATCATTGGTGGAGTTCAGAATGCTCTTTGGTTGTAGGTGAACTATAAATCCCAGCAACCACAACTCCCAAAGCCAAGGTCTATTCCCCCCAAACTTCACCAGTGTTCACATTTGGGCATATTAAGTATTCATGTCAAGTTTGGTCCAGATCTGTCATTGTTTGAGTCCACACTGCTCTCTGGATGTAGTTGAACTACAACTCCCAAACTCAAGGTCAATGCCCACCAAACCCTTCCAGCATTTTCTGTAGGTCACAGGAGTTCTGTGTGCCAAGTTTGGTTCAATTCCATCATTGGTGGAGTTCAGAATGCTCTTTGATTGTAGGTGAACTATACATCCCAGCAACTACAACTTCCAAATGTCAAGGTCTATTTTCCCCAAACTCCACCAGTGTCCACATTTGGGCATATTGAGTATCCATGTCAAGTTTGGTCGAGATATATCATTGTTTTTGTCCACGGTGGTGGAGTTCAGGATGCTTTTTGATTGTAGGAGAACTATAAATCCCAGCAACTACAACTCCCAAATGACAAAATCAACCCCCCAACCCCACCAGTATTCAAATCTGTATTGGGTATTTTATGGTTGGGGGTCACCACAACATAAGGATATGTATTAAAGGGTCACGGCATTAGGAAGATGATTTACATGGATATTTTTTGTCGTTCCTTTTGCAGAGATGTGAGGCTCCTTGCTGCGTATCTGGACTGAGATTTGCCCTGTTTGCCAAAACCGGGCCATTTGGGATTCTACCTTAACTGCACATCATGCCCTTTTCTGGACTGCCTTTTTGCCATCTGGTTCCTCATAAAGCTCAGAGGGGAAAGTACAGACAATTTGCAAGACGCAGAAGGAGACGCCCATTTGGGAAACCACTCTTTCCATCTGCGAAGACCATCCAAAACCAGGGGAAGCCGCCATTGCAAAGACTGCTGAGCTCTCTCTCCGTCTCGACCACAAACAGAATAACTCTTTCCCCAAATCTGCTGCATGTGTGGAAGCATGTGCTTTGTCATGCGGACATGGGGGTTCCATGTGTTGCTTCAGGGCAAGGAGGTACCTCTCCCTCCATGGCTCTTGCGCTCATGTAAATATTGTAAAATAAGATGGATGCATTTCTCCTTTTTTGTACTTTTTTTATATGGAGCTATTTAAATAAATTGAGCCTTGGCTGAGAATTTGACCCTGTGTGTTTCTAGCTTCGCCAGAAAGCATTGCCAGTGATTCTGCTTTCCGGTCAGCATTGGACTACAACTCCCAACGTCTCTCACCATGGCCTTTGTTGATGGGAGATGCACCATCCCTGCATTAACTCCCAAATGTGGTTTTAAGGCACATAAAGTTGGAAGGGCTTCCCAGAGGCCATCTAGTCTCACCCCATTCTGTTCAATGAATCATCTCCCAACAACCATCCCCAGCAGAGAGCTGTCCAGACATTGAGAGAAGGGGACTCCACCAGGCAATTGATTCCATTGCCAAACTCTCCTCCAATAATAATAATAATAATAATCCTTTATTTATACCCCGCTAACATCTCCCGAAGGACTCTGTGCGGCTTACAAGAGGCCGAGGCCCAACACATCAATAAAACACCAGCGTAACAAATACAACAATAAATAAACTCATAAAACAAGCAATAAACATTAAAACAATACCAATAAACATTAGACGACAACACCATGACACATTTAAAACTAAGGCCGGGCCAAATGCTGAACATGACAGGTGAGATGGATAGGTTTTTGGAGATAAGTGCGGTGTGCAGACAATCTTAATCTCTAGTAAATTGGGATATGATGCTAGGAGTTTCCTATTCTGGGAAGGCACACTGGAACAACCACGTCTTCAAGCTTTTCCTAAAGACTGCCAATGTTGGGGCTTGTCTGATACCCTTGGGGAGAGAGTTCCAGAGTCAGGGGGCCACCACAGAGAAGGCCCTGTCCCTCGTCCCCACCAATTGCGCTTGCGACGCAGGTGGGATCGTGAGCAGGGCCTCTCCAGATGATCGTGTGAGTTCATATAGGGAGATGCGGTCATTCCCAATAACAGTTTGGGAATGGAATGGAGTTGAAACAACATTTGCACTTGCAGCAGTGAAAGTGAACTGAGGATGAGAGGGAAGAGAAAGAAACCAGGACGTATTAAAAGGAAGCTGGGAAAGTGGGATGGCAGAGCGCGTCTGGGGTACCCAGGGTATGGAAAAAAGGGATAGAGTGGTTCTGGGCCTAGAAAAACACAACTCTTTTATGTGTCTGACCCGCCCTTGCATCCTTTTACTGTACCTCCTCCTCTGCCTCTCAGATCTCTCTCCTGAAGACTGCAGTGAAGTGGTGCAGGTGCTCAGGTGCAAGATTTGAGAGGCAGAGAAGGAGGGACAGCAATAGGAAAATTACCATATTGAAATCAAATCTGATGCTTTTAAAAATTGTATTTGGTGTGTATTGGAAGAGGGCTAGTCTTATACGGCGAGTATATCCCAAACTCTATATTTTAACTGGAAAAGTTGGGGTTGTCCTATACACCCAGTTGTCTTATATGCCGGAATATACGGTACTGCAACTCGCTCTATGTGGGGTTGCCTTTGAAGATGTTCAGAAGCTTCAAATGGTCCAACAAACAGCAGCAAGACTTCTAACTGGGGCGGCATACAGGGAGCACACAACCCCCCTGTTACGTCAGCTCCACTGCCTGCCAGTTTGCTACCGAGCACAATTCAAAGTGCTGGTTTTAGCCTATAAAGTCCTAAAGGGTTCCGGCCCAGCTTACCTGGGCCTTTATGAACCATCATGGAGGTTAAGATCTTCTGGGGAGGCCCTGCTCTTGCTCTCACCTCCATGGCAAGTGCGGTTGGTAGGGACAAGAGACAGGGCCTTCTCAGAGGTGGCACTCTGGAACTCTCTCCCAGTGAGATTAGATCAGTGCCCTCCCTCCTGGCCTTTAGAAAGAAAACATGTGGTTGTGGGACCAAACCTTTGGTCAGTAAAATAATGCAGTGCAAAGAATAATTAGGAAATATGTGTTGTTTATATCTTTTGTTTAATGGTTTTAATAGTTTTAATTTATAGTTATATGTTAGTGTTTAGTTATTATAATTTTTTTCTCTCTACATGTATGTTGGCATTGAAATTTTGCCATTAGTATGTTGTAAACTTCCTTGAGTCCCCGCCAGGGTGAGAAAAGTGGTATATAAATATAGTAAATGAATTAATTGGGATGGTCCTACCCATATTGGGGCAGCTGAAGGGTGTAGAAAAGTGAGCAAGAAGGTGATATTTGGAAGCATAGAATAGAACATTCATTTTGGGCTCTCCGTCAAGGCACTGCGCTGAAATGCAGGGCTTGGCTTGAGGTGAGCCACTTCCTCACCATCAGAATGAAGTCAGCTCACGAGAAAGGCCTCGTGAGAAGAGCAGTCGCTCAGCAACCACCAATATTGCAACCAACACTGGAAAAAAACCCCCAAATATAGGCAGGGCAGGCCCTCATTTGGTTGCAGCCCATGTGGCAAAATGCTGTGTGGGTGGCTGATGCAGAAGCACTGTGCAGGGGGTGCCACTGAGGTCATCTAGTCCAACCCGTTCCTCCCATGAAGGTCTCTTCACAAACCCTGTTGGAACATCTCCAATGAAGGAGAGACCATCATCGGTGTGCATTGGACCAGGATGCCAAACCATTCCGTTTCCAGCTCTGCAAACCCATTGAGCAAGCTGCACTCTCTCAGCCTCAGAGAAAAACTACAGGCAATCCCCTCTGAGTGACAAACACAGACAAGAAAACAATATTATTATTATCCTTATGTTTATTTAGGTGTGGATAATTGCCCAAAGCCAACTCTGAGGCATGTTAACTCCAAAGGAGTTGGCTTCTCGTTTTTGCTTCCTTTCCCTTAAATCTGCTGCCTCCAAATCCCTACCCTTTTGGGTCTCAAAATACATCTTGGCAACCTCATTTTGGGCCCTAAGCCATTGGGGATATGCCGGAAACTATGGCTACTGGGTGGACAACATGTGCTGATTGTTCCACATGGAACACCATGAATACCAATCCCAACCATCATCATCAACACCATCATCATCATCTCCAAGCTTTGTGGTTTTGGTCTCCTCGCTTGAATGTCTTTGTTTGCTGTCTGTTTCTCGGTTGCTGTTTTGCTCTGCTCTGCGACTCGTTGCATCAGGAAGGAAGTTCAAGGTTGGCGGTAGTTTCTGTTTCTTCTGCTGCTTTTCTTCCCTTTCAAAGCCAGAGTAACAATGAGGACTGAAAGTGACAATATTGTCACATTTCCCCAGGAATTTACAGCTGACTAGCCGTCCTCTGCCACGTGTTGCTGTGGCCCACATGAGAGTTCTGTGTGGGAGGTTTGGCCCAATTCTATCGTTGGTGGGGTTCAGAATGCTCTTTGATTGTAGGTGAACTATAAATCCCAGCAACTACAACTCCCAAATGTCAAGATTCTATTTTCCCCAAACTCCATCAGTGTTCACATTTGGGCATATTGAGTATTAATTCCAAGTTTGGTCCAGATCCATCATTGTTTGAGTCCACAGTGATCTCTGGATGTAGGTGAACTACAACTCCAAAACCAAAGTACACTGCCCACCAAACCCTTCCAGTATTTTCTGTTGGCCATGGGAGAACTGTGTGCCAAGTTTGTCTGTTTGTCAATTCCATCGTTGGTGGGGTTCAGAATGTTCTTTGATTGTAGGTGCACTATAAATCCCAGCAATTACAACTCTCAAATGACAAAATCATTTTTTTTTTTAGTGAAGGACATACATTGGGTTGTTAGGTGTATCGTGTCCAAATTTGGTGTCAATTCCCCCAGTAGTTTTTGAGTTCTGTGAATACCACAAACGAACATTGCATTTTTATTTATATAGATTACATTCTCTTTGATTGTGATACAAAGTAGCTCACAACATTGAAAAGGCCATTTAAAATCTTCAGAATGTAAATATGGGAATATAATTAAATGTACAAATTGGCTGTATGTCTGGAATGATGTCTTTTCTAATAACTGGAATCCAATTGGAGCAGAGGAAAGTGAGCTTTTTTGTCCTTTAGTGTCCTGTCTTTCAAATGTCTCTAGGTGGGATGTCTATGTGATGCTCCCTTTGAATGGAGACGGTTCCAAAACGCCTTCTTTTAGCTCACAAATGTCTCCCAAGTCCTTCTCCAAAGGGCAAAACAAAGTGAGTCGTGTTGCTTGTGGAGGATGACTTTCTCATCCGTGTCACTTGACTGAATCACTGCTCAAAATAGCTCTGATGCTGGGGCTGATGCAAAGGCAAAGGTTTATCTTGGAAGGCGTTTGGCAAGACCTTCCTTTTGAGGCTGAGGTTACGCCTTCTTGCCCAAGGTCCCTTTGTCTTGACCTGAGAGAGTGGTGTTATTGAGAAATCAGACTCCACCCCCACAATGTGAATTACATGACATATTTTTTGTGTGTGTCTGGAATAATTTGAGAAACTGCAAGTCGCTTCTGGTGTGAGAGAACTGGCTGTCTCTAAGGACAGCCAGTTCTTAGAGACAGTTGCTCAGGGGATGCCCAGAAGTTTTTATTTTTTACCATCATTGTGGGAAGCCTCTCTCATGTCCCCCCCCCCCCCATGGGGAGCTGGAGGTGACAGAGGGAGCTCAACCTGGTCTTCCCGGATTTGAACCGCTGACCTGTTGGCACAAGGGACTGTGGCACAGCTGGCTGGGAGTCAGATAGTCAGATGCATTTATTTGTTTATTATTTATTATTTTTACAGTATTTAAAAATACTGTAAAAATAATAAATATTTTTTTATTTGAAGTGGCAGCCAATAGTGAAAGGACCAAGGCAGAGATATCTCCAGCTAATCCCCTGTTTGGATATCAGCCAGCATGTCAATGACTTAAATCCAGACATAGTTTTCTAAGATTTACAGAGACACTCGCTGGAACACCTCAGCAAGCGAGAGTCCAAAAGTGGCAGGCTCAAACCCAGAACCTCAACCAATGGCTGATACTAAATGAGAAACTCCCCCCTGGACACACAGAGGACTGGGCGACTTGGAAGGTGCTGAACAGACTGCGCTCTGGCACCACAAGATGCAGAGCCAACCTTCAGAAATGGGGCTACAAAGTGGAATCCTTGACATGCAAGTGCGGAGAGGAGCAAACCACTGACCACCTGCTGCAATGCACCCTGAGCCCTGCCACATGCACAATGGAGGACCTTCTTGCAGCAACACCAGAGGCACTCCAAGTGGCCAGATACTGGTCAAAGGACATTTAATCAACTACCAAACTCACAAGTTGTGTATTTTCTCTGTTTGTTTGCTTTGTTCTGTTAGAAATGTAATATAATTGACTGGCTGCCCTGACACGAGAAATAAATAACAGTATTTATATACTGCTTTTCTCTCCCTTGGGGGACTCAAAGCAGTTTACACGTAGATAATGGCAAAAAATTCGATGCCTTATAATTACAATTGTAAAACCACACATAAATCATATTAAAAACAGTATATTACCAAATGTCAAAACAGTTATTAAAACTATAAAACAATCTAATCATTCGAGTTGCTGTTCCAGTCCTTGTCCTACTAAAAGCTGCATACATCTATTGTCCGAAGGCCTGGTCCCAGAACCATGATTTTATTTTGTTTCTAAAGGTCAGGAGCGAGGGAGCAGATCTTACCTCCTTTGGGAGTGTGTTCCATAGGCAGGGGGCCACAGCCGAGGAGGCCCTGCTCCTCGTCTCTGCCAGACGCATTTGCGCTGCTGACGGGAGCGAGAGCAGGGCCTCCCCAGATGATCTTAAATTGCAAGGTGGGACGTAGAGGCAGATGCGTTTGGACAAGTAAGCTGGGCCAGAACTGTATAGAGCTTTGTAGGTCAAAACCAGCACTTTGAATTGGGCTCGGAGATGGACCAGGAGCCAGTGGAGCTGGCATAACAGGGGGGTGGTATGCTCCCTGTATGCCGCTCCAGTTAGTATTAAGATCTAAGATCACTACTGACCAAAAGGTCATGAGTTCGAAGGCAGCCCGGGTTGGAGTGAGTTTCTGAACATTTGTGTAGCTTGCTGTCGACCCTTGCAGCTTGAAAGACAGTTGCATCTGTCAAGTAGGAAATTTAGGTACTGCTTACGTGGGGAGGCTAATTTAACTAATTTATGATGCCATAAAATCTCCAGCAAGGATTCAAAAGAATGAGGAAGTCCTCCATCAGTGTCACAAATGGATGGTGAAGCGACAGCTACCCAGGTCATGAGTTTGAAGCATGCCCGGGTTGGAGTGAGCTTCCAACCATTTGTGTAGCTTGCTGTCGACCCTTGCAGCTCGAAAGACAGTTGCATCTGTCAAGTAGGAAATTTAGGTACCGCTTACGCGGGGAAGTTAATTTAACTAATTTACGATGCCATAAGATCTCCAGCAGGCATGCAAAAGAATGAGGAAATACTCCATCGGTGTCACAAATGGACGGTGAAGCAACAGCTCCCCTGGTGGCCAGAATACCCTTATCAAAAACTGGAATGTTAAATAGCCTCTGAGTGTCTGTCTATATATGTTGTGTGTCTATGGCATTGAATGTTTGCCATGTATATGTACATGGGCTGAGAAGGGTGGAATATAAATACTCTAAATAAAATATAAATAATTAACCCATTAGGGGAGGTGAAATCACACAACAATTAGGTACATCTTCACTGGAGAATGAATGCAGTTTGACACTATTTTATACCGCCATGGCTCAGTGCTGGGAGTTGTAGTTTTGCAGGCCTTTGCTGTCAAATAGTGACTGCTACAACTTCCATCACTTGGTGCACAGCGGTTAAGAGTAGTGCCAAACTTTTGCAAGCTTCCTTTTGCCTTTTTGAGCAAACAGGTTCCCCTCTCTGTCCCAGAAAGGAGAAGAGAAATCATGGCTATTCAGGATGTATGCGCGCACGTGTGTGTGTTGTTGTTGCGCCTTCCTCTGCTTTCCTCCTTTCGCTTCGGGTCGGTTGTCACGCAGTGCCTTCGAAGGGGAAACCCACCCTGGAATCTCCAAACCTTCATTATGCAACCGAGAAAACAGGGCCCTGGGTGCATTTCCTTCTATGAGATCCATTTCCAGAAATCAGCACCAGCTGCTGGGGACTTCCAAGCCAAAAGAGAAGCCAGCGAATCCGTTCCGGGTTTCAGTCTGAACTTGTAAAGCACTGTCCAAGGTGGTGAACCTTGGGGTAAACAATGGAGGCTTCTCTCTGAGGCTGAGAGACAGGGATTTATTTAGCCAAGGTGCATCTACACCAAGCATGGGCAAACTTGGGCCCTCCAAAAGTTTTGGACTTCAACTCCCACAATTCCTAACAGCCCCAGGCCCCTTCCTTTTCCCCCTCAGCCGCTTAAGCGGCTGAGGGGGAAAAGGAAAGGGCCTGAGGCTGTTAGGAATTGTGGGAGTTGAAGTCCAAAACCCTTGGAGGACCCAAGTTTGCCCATGCCTGATCTACACTGTAGCTTTAATGCAGTTTGGAACCACTTTTGTCTCAATGTTTTGAAGTCTTAGGATGTATAGCTTGGCAAGGGAGCAGCAGAGAAAGGCTACAGCTCCCATCATTCAATCGTATGGACCCCTGGCAGCTAAAGCGTTGTCAAACTGCATTAATTCCACAGTGTGGATGCACTCGAGACTGATCTAGAGAAAGATATAACACTCTTGCAGCACTGTTTGTATATATATCGTTTTATAGCCTACTTCCAGCTTGTGTAAACACAGCAATGCTTTGCTCGCTCTGTGATGTGGTTATATTGTTATGAGAGCGTTTCCCTTCTTGCCTCCATATAAGTTTTATTGCAAAGTTACAAGGAATGGGGAAGGTTACTAGAATGAGTACAGATCACGGGCATTGTTGACATCTGACATCTTCGTCTTCTTCCATTGTTATGTAATACAGAAAAGGTTTCTGTGATGTTAAAACAAGAAAAAAGGGGGGAAATGGAAAATACTCATATTGTCAAAGGCTTTCATGGCTTTCCATGGGTTGTTGTGAGCTTTCCAAGCTGTCTGGCCATGTTCCTGAAGCATTCCCTCCTGACGTTTCACCCACATCTATGGCAGGCATCCTCAGAGGTTGTGAGGTCTGTTAGAAACTAGGAAAAATGAGGTCTATATATCTGTGGAATAATGTCCAGGGTGGGAGAAAGAACTCTTGTCTGTTGGAGGTAGGTGTGAATATTGCAATTAGCCACCTTGATTACTACTACTACTACTACTACTAATCATCATCATCATCCTCATCATCATCTTTGGTGTGTTAGAAACTGGGGAAAATGAGGTTTATATATCTTTGGAATAATGTCCAGGGTGGGAGAAAGAACTCTTGTCTGTTGGAGGTAGGTGTGAATATTGCAATTGGCCACCTTGATTAATAATAATAATAATAATCATCATCATCATCATCATCGGTCTGTTAGAAACTAGGAAAACCTCTGAGGATGCCTGCCATAGATGTGGGCGAAACATCAGGAGAGAATGCTTCTGGAACATGGCCAGCTGGAAAACTCACAACAACCCAGTGATTCCGGCTATGAAAGCCTTTGACAACGCATTTTTTCTTTTTTTCGATAGTAACCATAAACAATCATTGCTGCAGTTACCACGTATAAAAAGAGCAACAGAAATGTTTGTGATCATGTTGTTAAGTCCCAACAGAAAGTGGTACTTTAATTTTTAAGATGTGTTCATTCAATGTTCTTATTAATGTATTGTCGAAGGCTTCCAGGCTATCAAATGCTAATCAAGGTGGTCTGTTGAAACATTCACACCTAGCTCCAGCAGACAAGAGTCCTTTGTCCCACCCTGGTCTTTCCACAGATATATAAACCCATTTTCCTCGTTCCCACAGGCCTCACTACCTCTGAGGATGCTTGCCCTATAGATGCAGGCGAAACGTCAGGAGAGAATGCTTCTAGAACATGGCCATATAGCCCGAAAAAACCTACAACAACCCATTGTTCTTATTAATTCTCTCTCTTTTTGCTTTAGGACATGTCCACCACTTATTATTCTCAGGTTTTGTGGCATTCCAGGTTCAAGCCTGAGGCTTTTCTTTTTGAGTAACCTTCCAACAAAGCCAAATAGTGATGATAAAACATGCAAGAAAGAAAAATAGAGACCCATAGATTATAAAGACAAGTATCCCAAAGGGATGCAGAGCAAGCACTTAATTATTTGCTCAGTCCAGCAAAAATGAACCCTGGAAATCCCTTCTGTTCCCCATTGCTGCTGAACCATTGCTTTCCTATTTGGGCATTTCTTGCCAAAATGCAAACCGGATGGGTGGCAAGGCAAGACGCCAGGCATCATCATCATGAGACCAGGACTATTTTTAAAAAGGGTGCAAAGAAGGGAGCCTGTCTTTCATTTCCTCGAATGCAAAGACAGCAGAGGCTAGAGCAGAGGTTCTCAACCTTCCTAATGCCGCGACCCCTTAAGACAGTTCCTCATGTTGTGGTGACCCCCAACCAACAAATTATTTTCATGACAACTTTGCAACTGTAATTTTGCTACTGTTATGAAGCAGAATGTAAATATCTGAAATGCAGGATGTATTTTCATTCAGTGGACCAAATTTGGCAAAAATACTCGATACACCCAAATTTGAACACTGGTGGTGTTGGGTGGGGGGTTGATTTTGTCATTTGGGAGTTGTCGTTGCTGGGATTTATAGTTCACCTACAATCAAAGAGCATTCCAAACTCCACCAATGATGGAATTGAACCAAACTTGGCACGCAGAATTCCCATTACCAACAGAAAATACTGGAAGGGTGGGATGGGCATTGCTTTGAGTTTTGGAGTTGTAGTTCACCTACATCCAGAGAGCACTGTGGATTCAAACAATAATGAATCTGGACCAAATTTGACATGAAAATCAATATGCCCAAATGTGAATTCTGCTGGAGTTTGGGAGAAATAGACCTTGACATTGGGAGTTGTAGTTACTGGGATTTATAGTTCACCTACAATCAAAGAGCATCCTGAACCCCACCAAGGTTAGAATTGGGCCAAACTTCCCACACAGAACCCCCATGACTAACAGAAAATACTGTGTCTTTGGCGACCCCTCTGACACCCCCTCGCGACCCCTCCAGGAGTCCCGACCCCCAGGTTGAGAAACGCTGGGCTAGAGGTTTAGGGAAGTTTGGGGCTGGTTCCTCTTCTATCTCTGGTGCAGGCATGGGCAAACTTCGGCCCTCCGGGTGTTTTGGACTTCAACTCCCACAATTCCTAACAGCCTCAGGCCTTTTCCTTTCCCCCTCAGTCACTTAATACAATGGTGCCAGGCTAGATAAATGTATTGCATTGTAATATTATCTATATATATAAAAATGCTCTGTGCGTAATGAGTACTTTAAAAACAAAATAACCAATGAACAAAATCACACCAAATTTGGCAGCAAAACATCTCACAACACAAGGAGTGACCATCACTCAAAAAATATGATTGTGTCTAGGTTCTTGTGGTTTTTTTTTCGGGCTATAGGGCCATGTTCTAGAGGCATTTCTCCTGACGTTTCGCCTGCATCTATGGCAAGCATCCTCAGAGGTAGTGAGGTCTGTTGGAATTAGGACAATGGGTTTATATATCTGTGGAATGGCTGGGGTGGGACAAGGAGCTCTTTCCTGCTGGAGCTAGGTGTGAATGTTTCAACTGACAACCTTCATTAGCATTTGAAGGCCTGGCTGAGCCTGGGAAAATCCCCTGTTGAGAGGTGTTAATCTCCTGTTGAGAGGATGCTTGCCATAGATGCAGGCGAAACGTCAGGAGAAATGCCTCTAGAACATGGCCCTATAGCCCGAAAAACCCACAAGAACCTTATGATTGTGTCATTTGGGAGTTGTAGTTGCTGGGATTTATAGTTCACCTACAATCAAAGAGCATTCTGAACTCCATCAATGATGGAATTGAACCAAATTTGGCACACAGAACTTTCATGATAAACACAAAATACTGGAAGGGTTTGGTGGGCAGTGTCCTTTGGTTTTGGAGGTGTAGTTCACCTACATCCAGAGATCACTGTGGACTCATACAATGTTGGATCTGGACCAAACTCTGCACAAATACTGAATATGTCCAAATGTGAACACTGGTAGAGTTTGGGGAAAATAGAATCGTGACATTTGGGAGTTGTAGTTGCTGGGATTTATAGTACACCTACAATCAAAGAGCATTCTGAACCCCACAAATGATGGAATTGAACCAAGCTCGGCACACAGTTCTCCCATGACAAGCTGAAAATACTGGAAGGGTTTGGTGCGCAGTGTCCTTTGGTTTTGAAGGTGTAGTTCACCTACATCCAGAGATCACTGTGGACTCACACAATGATGGATCTGGACCAAACTCTACATGAATACTCAATATGTACAAATGTGAACACTGGTAGAGTTGGAGGAAAATAGAATCTTGACATTTGGGAGTTGTAGTTGCTGGGATTTATAGTTCACCTACAATCAAAGAGCATTCTGAACCCCACCAACGATCGAATTGAACCAAACTTGGCACACAGTTCTCCCATGAGCAACACAAAATACTGGAAGGATTTGGTGGGCAGGGTCCTTTGGTTTTGGAGGTGTAGTTCACCTACATCCAGAGTTCACTGTGGACACAAAGAATGATGGATCTGGACCAAACTCTACATGAATACTCAATATGTACAAATGTGAACACTGGTAGAGTTTGGGGAAAATAGAATCTTGACATTTGGGAGTTGTAGTTGCTGGGATTTATAGTACACCTACAATCAAAGAGTATTCTGAATCCCACCAACGATAGAATTGGGCCAGACCTCCCACACAGAACCCCCATGTGGGCCACAGCAACGCGTGGCAGGGGACAGCTAGTAACAAATAATAATAGCAAAATTAATAATAACAAGAACAACAATAATGAATGAGAGGTCAAAATTAAAACAGATTAATGACTCTCTTCCAGTCAATTTTAACCTATGGATTTCTTATTGAAAATTAGATCCCATAATTATGAATGATGAGAGGCAGCTCCATTGGGACATACAGGGTACCCGCATTGCCTTTTTGATTTTTTCCTGTAGTAACCTTTCATGTATTTCCTTGGAATGTAGCCCCACTGCACAGGATGTCCCCCCCCCCCCCCCCCCAATTATCATAATCTCCTCTCAGTGCCCCAGGAAAGCTCGGGATACACACAATGGGTTTGTATTGTCAAAGGGGAAAAATTGGGAAATGAGTGTGGGTCTGTGCCCCATCTTTCTCTCAGCAATGACCCCCACAATGAAAACAAACAAATGCAATGATAACATCAAACACGGGGAAGGGTGAGCATATCAACACTGTTCTTAACTAATTACAAAAGAAGACCATGGAGGAAACTCAGAACTGTAGAGCTGGAAGGCACTCCAGAGGTCATCTAGTCCGACCCAACTCTAGTCCAGGAATTTCTCATGATCATCAGTTTCAGGGGCTTCTTTGAAAACCAGCCACAAAGGCGTGAGTCATCTACACAAACAACACATCTGTGACCCTGAATAGTGATAAGAGCAGAGGATTAAATACTTGGGAAGCAATGCTGGTGAATGAGTCGTCATGATGCCCTTCCAGCCTGAGTTCATAAAAGATACCAGCAAACTGGTGATATCATCTTTCCTTCCTTGGAGAGAATGTCATCACTAAAGAAAATAAAAGGGTGGAGAAAATGGAGAAGAGAGACGTCACTGACTGCTTATTCATTGTCCCCTTCTGCATTTAGTTGGTCATGGTGAGCTTATGGGCCAAGTTTGGTTCAGATCCATTGTGGGTTGGGTTCACATTGCTCTCTGGATGTGGTTGAACTATATCTTCCAACATCCAAGGTCATTCCCTCTGAAATTTGTGGATACTGGGAGAACCTATTTGGGTTTCGGTATCCATGGAGGATAGCCGAGGCATGGATTATGGGATTGGAGTTGTGCTGCCTGCATGGGAATTAGGGTGTGAGAAATATACTTATAATATTTATAATGTTACTAGCTGTCCCCTGCCACACGTTGCTGTGGCCCAGTCTGTTGATCTGGAAAATAAAGTAATGAGAAAGTGTTGGTTTCTAATAGATGTAATTTCTTGATGCTTGTGGGTAAACAGTATTTCTTGCTGTTTCGTTATCAGTGTTGGAAAGTGTCTGGTTTGCCCACCCTGGAACATGCAAGATATCATTGTCCTTCTTTAAGGGTCCCTTTCAAATCTATGATACTATATCTCTCTGTGTGTGAATCATATCTATCTATCTATCTATCTATCTATCAATCAATCAATCAGCTACCTATCTATATCTATGGCTGGATGGCTCTTTGTCAGGAGAGGGCTTTGATTACGTTTTCTTGCCCTGATGAAGGGAGTTGGACTGGATGGCCTTAAGTATTTTCTGTTGGTCATGGGGGTTCTGTGTGGGAAGTTTGCCCCAATTCTGTCATTGGTGGGGTTCAGAATGCTCCTTGATTGTAGGTGAACTATAAATCCCAGTAACTACAACTCCCAAATGTCAAGGCCTATTTTCCCCAAACTCCATCTGTGTTTATATTTGGGCATATTGAGTGTTTGTGCCAAGTTTGGTCCAGATCCATCATTGTTTGAGTCCACAGTGCTCTCTAGAGGTAGGTGAACTACAACTCCAAAACTCAAGGTCAATGCCCACCAAACCCTTCCAGTGTGTTCTGTTGGTCATGGGAATTGTGTGCTAAATTTGGTTCAATTCCGTCATTGGTGGAGTTCAAAATGCTGTTTGATTGTAGGTGAATTATAAATCCCAGCAACTACCACTCCAAAATGACAAAATCATAATTTTTTGAGTGATGGTCACTCCTTGTGTTGTGAGACGTTTTGTTGCCAAATTTGGTGTCGTTTCATTCATTGGTACTTTTGTTTTTAAGGTACTCATTATGCACAGGGCATTTATATATATATAGATAGATGTAATAAGATATAATACTACTATTAATAATAATATGACGTTATAATTATATATTTTATATTACATGTAATATTACTAATAATATTACAATATAATGGTATAGTACAATATAGTAATATACTGATATTGTACTATGCTAATCATATAATATATGTATAAATCTTGTATTTGCCATGTTGGATCTGCATGCCAAGATTATTTATTTATTTATTTATTTATTTACGACATTTATATGCAGCCCTTCTCACCCCGAAGGCTTACAAGATATATATACATACAATATATTACATCATTAGCATAGTATAATATCCGTATTATATATTACTATATTGTACTATACCATCATATTGTAATATTATTGGTAATATTACATGTAATATAAATATATACTTATAATATCATATTATTATTATTATATTGCGTTACATTATAATATTATAAATATTATATGTATATACAATATATTAGATTATAAGTTTGGTCCGGGTCCATTGCCAGTTGGGTTCAGATTCCTCTCTGGAAGTGGGTGAACTATAACTCCCAACATACAAAGTCAATTCACTCCAAAACTGGTCAGTACTTAAAGTTGGTAATGGAGGTGATCTGTGTGCCCAGTTTTGTTAAGATCCATTGTTTGGTGGGAGTCACAATGCCCTCTGGACTTGGGGTGAACTATAACTCCCAAAATCCAGGCTCTATCTCCTTCCAAACCCCTCCAATACATGCTGTTAGTTATTAGGGAGTCTGTATGCCAAGTTTGGTCCATTTCTATGGGAGATATAACAACATGGAACATTCTAAAAGTATTTTCAAAGTCTTTCATGGCTGGAATCACTGGGTTGCTGTGAGTTTTCTGGACTGTACGGCCATGTTCCAGAAGCATCCTCTCCTGACATTTCACCTGCATCTATGGAAGGCATTCTCAGAGGTTGTGAGTTCTGTTGGAAACTAGGAAAATTTAGTTTATATCTGTGGGATGTCCAGGATGGGAGAAAGAACTTGTCTGTTTGAGGTAGGTGTGAATATTTCAATTGGCCACCTTGATTAGCATTTAATGGCCTGGTAGATTCAAGGTCTGGCTTCTTACTGCCTGAGGGAAATCTTTGTTGAGAGGTGTTAGCTGGCCCTGGACATTCCACAGATACATAAACCCCATTTTCCTAGTTTCCAACAGACCTCACAACCTCTGAGGATGCCTGCCATAGATGCAGATGAAATGTCAGGAGAGAATGCTTCTGGAACATGGCCATACAGCCCGGAAAACTCACAACAACCAATTCTAAAAGTGTTTGTTCATGTGACTTGGCTTCTGTTGAAACACTTCACCATTCTTTGTTTGTATGCATTCTTTTGGGAGACTGTTGCAAATTTTACTCTTGAGATTAGTAACTCTTAATTATGCTTTCCTTTTCATCTGTGACTTCCTCTTGTTGTATATACCTGTCTTGCAATTTTGTTGTTGAATAAGATCTCTTGTTGGCGCTTTTATTAGATAGGTAGAGATATAGATAGATTGTTGGGACATTGCTGCTTCCCCATTGACTCAACTTCTGTCTCAATTCAAACTCGAACTTGAACCCAGAGCTTTGGCCTCCTTTCTGACCCTGGAGTGTTTCACATGCAGATGACCCTGCTCTGATTTCAAAACATTCTCCCCAAAAAAGCATTCTGGAAGGTGACGCCATTCTCCCAGGATGAGAGCAAAGGCAGCCAGGAAATTACAAAACATCCCAGACACAGCCTCCTTGCTGGGAAGGGTGAGATCTGCCCCCATCTGGTGGCAGTGGCAGAGAGTTCCATAGGTTAACAAGTTTAGCCCTGGATCACTGCATCCCTTAGCCTCTAACAGGATGGTTTCATGGCCACATTTTAGTTGTCTTTGAGTGTAGATTTAATGCAGTTTGAAACCACTTTAATTACTCTGGTTCAGGGCAATGGAACCAGGGGAGTTGTAGTTTTACAAGCTGTAGTTTTACTGTGAGAGGAAGCCACAGGGAAGAAGGAGCAAGCTTGTTTTCTGCTTCCTTGGAGACTAGGACGCGGAACAATGGCTTCAAACTACAAGAAAGGAGATTCCATCTGAACATGAGGAAGAACTTCCTGACTGTGAGAGCCGTTCAGCAGTGGAACTCTCTGCCCCGGAGTGTGGTGGAGGCTCCTTCTTTGGAAGCTTTTAAACAGAGGCTGGATGGCCATCTGTCAGGGGTGCTTTGAATGCAATATTCCTGCTTCTTGGCAGGGGGTTGGACTGGATGGCCCATGAGGTCTCTTCCAACTCTATGATTCTATGATTCTAAGGTTCTAACCTTTGTTGCCAATAATAATCTATATAAATAAAAATGTAATGTTCATTTGTGGGATTAACAGAATTCAAAAACCACTGGACAAATTGGCACCAAATTTGGACACAATACACCTAACAACCCAATGTATGTCCTTCACTTAAAAAAATGGTTTTGTCATTTGGGAGTTGTAGTTGCTGGAATTTATAGTTCACCTACAATCACAGAGCATTCTGAACCCCACCGACGATGGAATTGAACCAAACTTGGCACACAGTTCTCCCATGACCAACAGAAAATACTGGAAGGGTTTGGTGGGCACTGTCTTTTGGTTTTGGAGTTGTAGTTTACTACATCCAGAGATCACTGTGGACTCAAACAATGATGAATCCGGACCAAACTCTACATGAATACGCAATCTGCCCAAATGTGAACACTGGTGGAGTTTAGGGAAAATAGAATCCTGACATCTGGGAGTTGTAGTTGCTGGGATTTATAGTTCACCTGCAATCAAAGAGCATTCTGAACCCCACCAACGATAGAATTGGGCCAAACTTCCCACCATGGATTGTTGTTCCAATGGATCTGATTTTGCTTTGAAGCTTGTGGACTATCCTTTGTTTTGGGAACTTTAGTGTTTTTGCTAATTTTACTGCTTTGCCTATTTATATTCTTCAATAAACTGCTTGCTGATTTTACCAAGCTGGTGTGGTGTTTAAGTTCAGAGGTGTTCCTGCTCTGCTGTACGACACATACTGTATATATTTGAGTATAAGCCGACCCAAATATAAACCGAGACACCTAATCTTACCACAAAAACTGGGAAAACGTATTGATAAGCCGAGGGTGAAAAATGTAGCATCTACTGGTCAATTTCAAAATAAAAACAGATACCAATAAAATTACATTAATTGAGGCATCAGAAGGTTAAATGTTTTTTAATACTTACATAACACTATAATTTAAGATAAGACTGTCCAACTCTGATTCAACTTCTTCAATGTAAATGTGCTTATGTATCCTTTCAATCATAATAAAGAGAGTAACATAATAAATGTTATAATAATAATAGAGTAAAATAATAATTGTAATAACAATAATAAATAGAGTAAAATTATACATGTAACAATAACAACAATAATAAATAAAGTAATAATCTATATAAATAAAAATGTAATGTTCGTTTGTGGGATTAACAGAACTCAAAAACCACTGGACGAATTGACACTAAATTTGGACACAAGACACCTAACAACCCAATGTATGTCCTTCACTAAAAAAAAAAAAATAGATTTTGTCATATGGGAGTTGTAGTTGCTGGGATTTATAGTTCACCTGCAATCACAGAGCATTCTGAACCCCACCAATGATGGAATTGAACCAAACTTGGGCACACAGAACTCCCATGACCAACAGAAAATACAGGAAGGGTTTGGTGGGCAGTGTCCTTTGGTTTTGGAGTTGTAGTTCACCTACATCCAGAGATCACTGCGGACTCAAACAATGATGAATCTGGACCAAACTCTAGACGAATACTCAATATGCCCAAATGTGAACACTGGTAGAGTTTGGGGGAAATATAATCTTGTCATTCGGGAGTTGTAGTTGCTGGGATTTATAGTTCACCTGCAATCACAGAGCATTCTGAACTCCACCAATGATGGAATTGAACCAAACATGGGCACACAGAACTCCCATGACCAACAGAAAATACAGGAAGGGTTTGGTGGGCAGTGTCCTTTGGTTTTGGAGTTGTAGTTCACCTACATCCAGAGATCACTGCGGACTCAAACAATGATGAATCTGGACCAAACTCTAGACGAATACTCAATATGCCCAAATGTGAACACTGGTAGAGTTTGGGGGAAATATAATCTTGTCATTCGGGAGTTGTAGTTGCTGGGATTTATAGTTCACCTGCAATCACAGAGCATTCTGAACTCCACCAATGATGGAATTGAACCAAACATGGGCACACAGAACTCCCATGACAAACAGAAAATACTGGAAGGTCAGTTCTTGTGGGTTTCCCCCGGCTATATGGCCATGTTCTAGAGGCATTTCTCCTGACGTTTCTCCTGCATCTATGGCAAGCATCCTCAGAGGTGAGGTCTGCTGGAAACTGGGAAAAAAGGGGTTTATATATCTGTGGAATGACCAGGATGAGACAAAGGGCTTTTGTAAGTTGGGCTAGGTGTGAATCTTTTCAACTGACCACCTTGATTAGCATACAATGGGCTGACTGTGCCTGGAGCAAACTCTTCTTGAAAGGTGATTAGATGTCCCTGCCTGTTTTTCTCTCTGCTGTTTTTGCTGTTGCAATTTTAGAATTTTTTTAATACTGGTAGCCAGATTTTGTTCATTTACATGGTCTCCTCCCTTCTGTTGACATTGTCCACATGCTTGTGGATTTCAATGGCTTCTCTGTGTAGTCTGACATGGTGGTTGTGAGAGTGGTCCAGCATTTCTGTGTTCTCAAATAAAATGCTGTGTCCAGGGTGGTTCATCAATACTGGAAGGGTTTGGTGGGCCAAGTTTTCAAGCTCTTCCTAAAGACTGCCAGGGTGGGGTCTTGCCTAATTTCTCTGGGGAGAGAATTCCAGAGCCAAGGGGCCACCACAGAGAAGGCCTTCATTATAAAACATTATGTAAAATACATATATTTGTCTATTTATTTCGTGTCAACCTTAAATACGTATATGAAAACCATACACACACACACATACATATGTTTTTTTAAATGCACAGAACAAAGAAAAATAACAGCAAACACAAACAGGCGTTCAAAATCATCATCATCATCATCATCATCACTTTATTTCTTAATTAGTTGCTCTCCACCAAGGTGCTCCGAGCGACTTACAACTTAAAATAGCATTTACACAATATAAAAACATTCAATATAAAAACATTCAATATAATTCAAAACATTCAACATAAAAGAATTCCAAAAAATGCAAGTGGAATTCCCACTTGGGCCACTAGAGGGAGCCGCAGTACTGCCAATGCTGGTAGACGCGCTAGTGTGGCAAGGTCCCTTCCATATGCTGGTAGGAGGTGTTGGGAGTTGTAGTACGACTCCCCTCTTGGACTTCCCTTTAGTCACTTGATGTATTGTTAGTATCAAAGCATATATATATTTCTATTGCCTGGCTATAGAAGTTGGAGCAGACCTCAATAGATTCCCGTCTTGAAAGGGAAAGAGGAAGGAAAACACCAGGAGGAGGGAAAAGCACGTGGGTGGGGCCCGAAACAAAGATGGCGCTGCTTGCCCTCAGTTGAATACTGCGCCGGCGCAAACTCCTTGCGCACGCGCAGAACGACGGGTGAAGCCTCCGCCCCGCATTTCCTCCCGGCGGCGGTTCCCTTCGGGGGTCACGTGAACGAGGGGACGCCCTCGACTCGCAGGTGCCCTCCCCCCTCTTGAAGGAAGAAGAGGAAGAAGAAGAGGAGGAAAGGACCCCCCACCCCTCCCCTCACCCACCTTGAAGGTAAGGCCCATTGGATTCAGGGGGAAGGACTACAACTCCCATAATCCCCCAGAAGGAGAAGGGACTCAGGCTTTGTTTTGGTCCCTCCCCTCTGGCTCTCCATTGACAGGAGCTAAGCAAACTCTGCTTTTTGGACTCCAACTCCCAGAATCCTCACTTGTTTTGGCCACAGATGAAGGATTATGGGAGTTGGAGTCCAGAAGCTCTGGAAAATTCAGGGTTTGGGAAAGACTGGCCTAGGGAGACTTGAAGGAAGCAGCAAGGAAGCCTCTTCCCTTCAATTTACAGCTCCCAGCATCCCCAATGCAGGGTATTGAGAGTTGTAGTCCACATATGGTATTGTTTAGGATAGGTATGGGCAAACTTGGGCCTTCCAAGTGTTTTGGACTCCAACTCCCACCATTCCTAACAGCCTCAGGCCCCTTCCTTTTCCCCCTCAGCCGCTTAAGCGGCTGAGGGGGAAAAGGAAAGGGCCTGAGGCTGTTAGGAATGGTGGGAGTTGGAGTCCAAAACACCTGGAGGGCCCAAGTTTGCCCATACTTGGTTTAGGAGAATTGTTTGCCCAGGGGACGCCCGGATGAGTTGATGTTTTTATCATCCTTGTGGGAGGCTTCTCTCATGTCCCCGCATGAGGAGCTGGAGCTGATAGAGGGAGCTCATCCGCCTCTCCCCGGATTCGAACCTGCGACCTGTCGGTCTTCAGACCTGCCGGCACACTGTGCCACCTCAATACAATATTTATTTATTTACTCTATTTGTATACCGCTCTTCTCAGCCCTCGGGCGACTCAAAACAACATTAATTATACAATCGTAAATCCATTTCCATTATAACTATCCTATGGTCCAGTTCGGGGTTCAAGTGCTGTCGTGCCTGCTAGGCAAAAGCCTGGTTCCAAAACCACGTTTTCAGTTTTTTTCCTGAAAGGGAGGAGGGAGGACGTTTATCTAATTTCGCTGGGGAGTGAATTCCACAGGCGGGGGCGGGGGGTTCACCACCGAGAAGGCCCTGTCCCTTGTCCCTACCAGAAGCTGGTGGGAGCAAGAGCAGGGCCTCCCCAGTGGATTGTAGACAATCGTAACATAGAGGGAGATACATTCGGACAAGTAAGCTGGGTCAGAGTTGTATAGGGCAGTGTTTATCAACCTGGGGGTCGGGACCCCTGGAGGAGTCGCGAAGGGGGGTCGGAGGAGTCACCAAAGACCACAAGAAAACACAGTATTTTCTGTTGGTAATGGAGGTTCTATGTGGGAAGTTTGGCTCAATTTAATCGTTGGTAGGGTTCAGAATGCTCTTTGATTGCAGGTGAACTATAAATCCCAGCAACTACAACTCCCAAATGTCAATGTCTATTTTCCCCAAACTCCACCAGTGTTCACATTTGAGCATACTGAGTATTTGTGCCAAGTTTGGTTCAGATTCATCGTTGTTTGAATCCACAGTGCTCTCTGGATGTAGGTAAACTACAACTCCCAAAACTCAAGGTCAGTGCCTACCAAACCCTTCCAGTATTTTCTGTTGGTCATGGGAGTTCTGTGTGCCAAGTTTGATTCAATTCCATCATTGGTGGAGTTCAGTATGCTCTTTGATTGTAGGTGAACTATAAATCCCAGCAACTACAACTCCCACAGGACAAAATCAATACTCTCCCCCAATCCCACCAATATTCAAATTTGGATATTTGTGCCAAATTTGGTCCAGTGTATGAAAATACATCCTGCATATCGGATATTTACATTACTATTCATAACAGTAGCAAAATTACAGTTAAGATGTAGCAACGAAACTAATTTTACGGTTGGGGGTCATTATAACATGAGGAAGCGTATTAAGGGGTCGTGGCATTAGGAAGGTTGAGAACCACTGGTATAGGGCTTTATAGGCCAAGACCAGCACTTTGAATTGTGCTCGGAAATGGACAGGCAGTCAGTGGAGTTGACATAACAGGGGGGTGGTATGCTCCCTGTATGCTGCTCCGGTGAGCAATCTGGCTGCCGCCCGTTGGACTAGTGGAAGTTCCCGAACAGTCTTTAAAGGCAGCCCCACGTAGAGTGCATTGCAGTAATCTATTCAGGATATAAGCAGAGCGTGGACTACCGTGGCCAAGTCAGACTTCCCAAGGTATGGGCGCAGTTGGTGCACAAGATTTAACTATGCAAACACTCCCCTGGCCACTGCTGAGACCGGGGATTCCAGGCTCAGCAATGAGTCCAGGATCACCCCCAAGCTGCGAACCAGCGTCTTCAGGGGGGGGTGTCACCCCATCAAACACAGGCTGTAGCCCTATGCCCTGTTCGGCCTTTCGGCTGACCAGGAGTACCTCTGTCTTGTCTGGATTCAATTTCAATTTGTTAGCCCTCATCCAGTCCCAACTGCCATTCCCAGAATCCCTGAGCCGGCTCTTCCACCAGGCAGCAGCCAATCCCTCTGCAATGCCAGAAATACAACTTAATGGTGTAACATTAGGAAATGTCTTGGACAGCAACAATCTTGGACAGCAATGGCTCCCAAAGTGAGCCATTTAAGGTGGAATCAGGTGTCAAACAGGGATGTGTAATTGCCTCACTTTTATTCTCCATCTTCATTGCTATGATATTTCATCTTGTCGATGGGAAGCTTCCCACCAAAGTGGAAATAATCTATCACACAGATGGCATGCTATTTAACCTCAGCGGACTGAAAGCCAAAACCAAGGTCACAACAACATCTGTTATAGAACTCCAATATGCCGATGATAATGTAGTCTGTGCACATTCAGAAAAAGTCCTACAAGCCACTCTAAACACCTTTGCATACCAGAAGCTCGGCCTCTTATTGAACATTGAATAAATCAAAGTGCTGGTCCAGCAGTCACCAGCCAATTATTATTATTATTATTATTATTATTATTATTATTATTATCTACATTTCTATACCGCTTTTCTCACCCCTGGGGGAACTCAAAGCGGTTTACAACATAATAAATGGCAAATTCCATGCCTCACATATATATAAAAATATCACATATCTAAATCAATAACATAACTGTAGATAAAAAACCATTAAAACTATAAAAACATCAAACATAGACATATGCAATGCCAGAAATACAGCTCAATGGTGTAACATTAGAAAATGCTGAGCATTTCTGTTCCCTTGGCAGCCACCTCCACAAAAGTCAATACTGACACCGAAATAGAACAACACCTGAGCTCTGCGAGTGCAGCATTCTTCCAAATGAAGCAGAGAGTGTTTGAAGTCCGGGACATCATTAGGGAGACCAAGGTGCTTGTATATAAAGCCATTGTCCTCCCAACCCTGCAATACGCCTGCAAAACGTGGACTGTCTATGGACGTCACACTCAACTCTTAAAACGATTCCATCAGTGTTGCCTCTGAAAAATCCTGCAAATCTCTTGGGAAGACAAGCGGACAAATGTCAGCGTGCTGGAAGAAGCAAAGACCACCAGCATTGAAGCCATGCTCCTACGCCATCAACTCTGCTGGACTGAATGCCACATTGTCTGAATGCCCGATCACCATCTCCAAAAGCAGTTACTATACTCCCAACTCTTAATATACTCCTCTTAGTGGATAGGAAAAGAGATTGAAATATGGGCTAACCTTAGAAACTGGTGCATAGACTGAGAATTGGGAAGAGCCCTTGAGCTCTGGAGGTCAGCTGTGACCAGCAGTGCTGCGGAATTCAAAGAGGCATGAATGGAGGGCAAAATGGAGAACCATTGTGGAAGAACATGTGGGTCAACAATAGGTCTCCACAGTCACCTACAGACCCACTGCTAAGACCCTACGCTTGGAAGACCATCCTACTTTGACATGAGTGATCGCCTGTGGCATAGACACTGATAATTGGGAAGAGCCCTTGAGCGTTCTAACTGGAGGTCAGCTGTGACCAGTAGTGCTGCAGAATTTGAAGAGGCACTGCTGGAGAAATGTGGAAGAAGAGGAAGAAGGTGGGTCAGACCGACCCTGACTGGGACAGCCTTCTACCTGGAAATCAATGTCCTCACTGTAGAGGAACGCGTGGGTCAAGAATAGTCATCTACAGACCCACCTACAGACCCACCACTAAGAGCCACCACTAAGGCCCTAGGATTGGAAGACAATCCTACTTGGACACGAGTGATTGCCTTCAGCCAGCTATGGGTTCTGAGAGCAACAACCCAAACAGCTGCCTTTCTTCCTGTAATAAATGCTCTTGTGTTATCGAGTCGCATTCCATCTACAGTATAGACACTCTCCAAATGTATCCCGTTTTGCTGGATCTGGAAAAAAATGAGCCCAAGAGATTCTGTAATCTCAGTTTTATCACTTGTCAAGTATTTATTTTCTGCCTTGCTTTGTTTTGATGAGCTGGAAGATTTGTTTGCATAGCGGCCCAGAGTCAATACAAGGCTGCATAATTCCTGCATGAGCTTTCTAAGTATCCAAAGGGTGCCATAAACGCCTTCGGTCAAGATCCGGAGCCAGGCCGAAGCGCGGTGCTTTCTTCAGATCTCACAGAATTGGAAGGGACCCCAAGGGCTTCTTTCTGCCAGGCAGGCGGGAGGACACTGTGAAAGCCTTCCTGACAGATGGTCATCTGACCTCTGCTTCAAACCTCCAGAGGAGGAGGAGACTCCATCAAAACACTGTCTGCAGCCAGCAGCCCCTGGTGGGTTACCCTTATGCTGGCAGGACTGAAGACTGACAGGTCGGAGGTTTGAATCAGAGGAGAGCGTGGATGAGCTCCCTCTGTCAGCTCTAGCTCTACCTGGAATATTGTGTCCAATTCTGGGCCCCACAATTGAAGAAAGATATTGACAAGCTGGAATGTGTCCAGAAGAGGGCGACTCAAATGATCAAGGGTCAGGAGAACAAGCTCTATGAGGAGCGGCTTAAGGAGCTGGGCATGTTTAGCTTGAAGAAGAGAAGGCTGAGAGGATAAATATGTGAGGGGAAGTCATAGGGAGGAGGGAGCAGGCTTGTTTTCTGCTGTCCTGGAGACTGGGACAATGGCTTCAAATTACAAGGAAGGAGATTCCACTTGAAAACGAGGAAGAACTTCCTGACTGTGAGAGCTGTTCAGCAGTGTGGTGGAGGCTCCCTTTTTGGAAGCTTTTAAACAGAGGCTGGATGGCCATCTATTGGGGATGCTTTGGATACAATATACCTGCTTCTTGGCAGGGAGTTGGACTGGATGGCCCATGATGTCTCTTCCAACTATAATTCTTGTTGGGACATGAGAGTAGCTTCCCACAAGGATGGTAAATCATCAAAACATCTGGGTAACATCCTTGCAGACGGCCAATTCTCGCACACCAGAAGTGACTTGCAGTTTTTCAAGTTGCTCCTGACATGAAGAAAAAAAAGGGAGGACACAGTCAAAGCCCTCCTGACAGATGATCATCCATCTCTGCTTCAAACTTCCAGAGGAGGAGAGTCAAAGCCCTCCTGACAGATGATATCCAACCTCTGCTTCAAACCTCCAAAGGAGGAGGGTCAAAGCCCTCCTGACAGATGATCATCTGACCTCTGCTTCAAACCTCCGGAGGAGGAGGAGACTCCACCAAAACTCTGTCTACAGTCAGGTGGATGCCAGATGTTTTGGACTGTATCTCTCATCCATTTGGGTGTATGGCCAGGGAATGCCTTCCAATACATCTGGAGAGCAGAAGGACCGTTGATATGCAACAGATTCCCCTCTTTGGGAGGTTAATTGCATAGAAATAGTCTTTCTCTGGTTCCACCAGTGCTTTCTGGATGTCTTTGTTTGGAGAAGAGAAGGCTGAGAGAAGCGGGCATGAGAGCCATGTTTAAATACCTGAAAGGATGTCCCCTTGAGAAAGAGCCTATCTTCTGCGACTGCAGAAAAGGGCAGGAAAAAAGATTCCACTTTAGGACGAACTTCCTGACAACACTATGTAACATAATTTTTGATCCTGGGTTATAAATGTCATTTCCTAATTGGATCTAAAATGGGAAAAGTTTATTAAACTGCAAAAACATCCTGCTTAGTTTGTGGCAGCCACAAAAACTTTCAAAGCAAAGACTGGCATAATTAAATAGGAAATAACACTTTCAAACCAGGACACAGAAATTATTTCACATTTTGTTGCAATCAGATAAGATGTTCCCTTGGAGTCTCCTTCAATGGAAGTTTTTAAGCAGAGTGTGGATGACCATCTGTCAGGAGGGCTTGGATTGTGTCTTCCTTTATGGCAGAAGGAGTCTGGACTGGGTGGCCCTTGGGGGTCTCTTCCAACTCCTCTGATTCTGATAGCTAAAGGCAGTGCTGCGACCCCTTAATACAGTTCCTCATGTTGTGGTGACCCCCAACCATAATGATTTATGCTGGTACTTCATAACTGTAATTTTGCTACTGTTAGGAATCGTAATGTAAATATTTGTTAAGCAGGATGTATTTTCATTCACTGAACCAAATTTGGCACAAATACCTGATACACTCACATTTGAATACTGGTGGGGTTGGGGGGATTGATTTTGTCATTTGGGAGATGTAGTTGCTGGGATTTATAGTTCACCTCAAATCAAAGAGCAATCTGAATTCCACCAATGATGGAATCAAACCAAACTTTGCACGCGGAACTCCCATGACCCACAGAAAATACTGGAAGGGTTTGGGTGGCCATTGACCTTGAGCTTTGGAGTTGTAGTTCACCTACATTCAGAGATCATTGTGGACTCAAACAATGATGGATCTCAACCAAACTTGGCACAAATACTCAATATGCCTAAATGTGAACACTGGTGGAGTTTGGGGAGTTTGGGGAAAATAGACTTTAACATTTGGGAGTTGTAATTGCTGGGATGTATAGTTCACCTATAATGAAAGAGCATTCTGAACCCCACCAACGATATAATTGGGCTAAACTTCCCACACAGAACCTGCAACCAACAGAAAATACTGTGTTTTCTGATGATCTTTGGAGACCCCTCTGACACCCCCCTCGCAACCCCCTCAAGAGTCCCGACCCCCAGGTTGAGAAACGCTGGGTAAAGTCGTTTTGCCCATTTTTGCATTGGGAGGAAATCCCCCCCCCCTGCTTTCCCATTCAAAAAGCTCCACCTCTATTGCGCCATCATCTTACCCAATGTATGGGGCAATCCTTACCACGCAGGAGTGGGCAGCCTCCAGTAGGCCCATCCTTGTTCTGTTGGCAGCGCCCCCCCCCCCTTGAGAGTCCCTTGCTTATAGCAAACTTCCCTCCTGATACTTCCCTCCTGACATTGATTGCCTTGGCACCACTTCCCTTAAGATGCAAGGAAGGAGGAACATATTACGTGTCACTTGTGCCAAGATGCAGAAACCTGCCTGGGCTCCTTGGCGTCTTGTTTACCGGCTTGGGATCTGGGCTGGGATCCCAAATTGACATTGGGAACTCCTTGGCTTCCAAAGGCAGCATGCCTCATGTCAGCCCGAGAGGAGAGACCTTTCTTTGGAAGACAAAGACTTCCCAGTTTATAGATTTGGGGAGAAGAGGGTCAGAGGTTTAAGAAATATTTTTACGTTTGGTTTTGCGAGCCTTCCGGAAAAAACCTCCATTAGCTTTTCACCAGTCTCCATGCCAGTCTTCCTGTGTAAACGGAGAGTGGTACCAAGACTTCTGTAGCGGCAGAAAGTATTAATTATATGATTAACGTTGGCCATTACCTAAAATGTTACTAATGACACAAACATGTTGGCACAGGCAACGTGATAAGTCCCTGTGATCCAATTAGCATTTGGAATTCGCTGTCATCGGATGCTGAAGATAATAATAATAATAATAATAATAATAATAATAATAATAATTTAAAAAAACTTTATTTATATACTGCTCCATCTCCCCGAGGGGACTCAGAGCGGTAACATCACAAAACATACAAAGTAAAAACAGCATAACCATAAGATTAACAAAACAAAATATAAACATAAAAATTGTCGCCATAACACACATATTAAAAGTAATCCTGTTTGTTCAAGGCAATTAAAAAATTTAAAAAGGTCGGGCCAAGATTTGTGCAAGCCCAAAAATTCTAGGTGGCCTGGGAATTAAGTACAATACTATGGCAGGCAATAATAATATTAGGTACGGGTCTGTGGCTGTTCATTCCGGGCCGATTAGAGGAATGATCTGGGCAATTGGTAGGAAGAATAAGGCCGTATTCAACAATGTGTAGGGCTGAGTTAGAACTGGTCATTTTCAAAGGCTTGTTGAAACCACCAGGTCTTCAAGCTCTTACGAAAGGAGGGGAGGAATGGGGCCTGTCTTATTTCCTTTGGTAGGGCGTTCTAGAGACAGGGGGCCACCACTGAGAAGGCCCTCTCTCTCGTCCCCGCCAATCACGCTTGAGATGGTAGAGGGACCGAGAGGAGGGCCTCCCCAGGAGATCTTAGAGCTCGTGCCGGTTCATAGAAGGAGATGCGATCGCGGAGATAGACGGGACCCAAACCGTTTAAGGCTTTATAAGTCATGACTTGCACCATGAATTGGCTCGGCAACTTATTGGCAGCCAATGAAGCTGTTTTAATAGGGGTGTTGTATGCTCCCTATAGTTTTGCTCCAGTAAGGAGCCTGGCTGCCACCCGTTGTACCCGTTCAAACTTCCGGGCCGTCTTCAAGGGCAGCCCCATGTAGAGCGCATTGCAATAGTCCAGTTTGGATGTAACCAAGGCATGGACCACCCTGGCCAAGTCAGAATTCACGAGGTATGGTAGCAGCTGGTGCACAAGTTTGAGTTGTGCAAAGGCCCTCCCGTCCACCGCTGATGACTACTGAAGGAAAAAAGGCCTCAGGTTGCCCATTGCTCAGAATGGTCGCATTATTGGCTAATGGTATTTAAGCCCAGGAGAAGGAGCCATCACAGATCACCCTTGGGCCTTGCTCTTGGCCACTGGGGAGGCATTAAGTGGCACAAAAGTGAATCTTTGGGGTGTTTCTGCAGATCGTCAAGGGCTTTTCCAGTGTGAACAACCATTATGGTGCAGGTAAAAAATAACAACAAAGCTGCTTTCTTCTTGCTTCTCCAATAGCCGATGACCCCAGTGGTTTAGCCTACTCAGCAGACTGGAAAGGAAGGAGCGCAGAGTGACCACAGCAAAACATTTCAGAGGAAAAGCAGCCGACAGACATAGTCATTGGCCTTCCTCTTTCTGCTTTGCCTTTTCAGTCATATTACTGGAAAACTGGTGCCCTTTGCCAGCCCTTTGAGTCTCCCTGTGGAGAGAAAAGTGAGGAATAAATAATAATAATTTAAAGATAATAATAATAATAATAATAATAATATAATAATTTTTAAATTATTTAATTATTATTGTTTTATTATTAATAAAATATTATTATTTTAATAATAATAATGATTTAAAGATCGAACTGCAAAGACTCTGGCACAAGCCAGTCAAGGTGGTCCCAGTGGTGATTGGCACACTAGGCGCAGTGCCTAAAGACCTTGACCTTCACTTAAACACAATCGGCGCTGACAAAAAATGCCATCTGCTAGCTGTCTACAAGCACATTGCCCAGGAGACACCTGGATGTTTGATGTTTACTATCCTTGTGGGAGTCTTCTCTAATGTTCCCACATGAGAAGCTGGAGCTGACAGACAGGAGTTCACCCCACTCCCTGGATTCGAACTGCCACTGAGGGCTCCTACTACTTCAACTTACATAATATGGAATCATGAAGTTTGTAGTTTGCCCAGGCATTTAGAACATTATGTAACAAAATGTGAAACATTTAATGTTCCTACTTTGAAAGTGTTATTTCCTGTTTCATTGTGAAGTCCTTACTTTGAATGTAGTTGTTATACTTCAGAAACTTCTTTGTTTATGTGGCTGCCACAAACTAGGTTGAATTGGTTGAGATTCTATGACATATTCATTGAAAAACTATAGAAAAATGTGCTCTAGCCGGATGTCCCACAAAAGCAAAGTTTTTGCAGTTTAATTGGCGCCGCGGGTTAAACAGCTGAGCTGCTGAACTTGCTGGTTCTGATCTGAAGAGTAGCATGAGCTCCCATTGTTAGCTCCAACTTTTGCCAACCTAGCAGTTCAAAAACATGTCAGCGGTTCAAATCTGAGGAGTAGCATGAGCTCTCATTGTTAGCTCCATCTTCTGCCAACCTAGCAGTTCAAAAACATGTCAGTGGTTCGAATCTGAGGAGTAGCATGAGCTCCCATTGTTAGCCCCAGCTTCTGCCAACCTAGCAGTTCAAAAACATGTCAGTGCGGGAAGGTAACGGCACTCCATGCAGTCATGCCAGCCACATAACCTTGGAAATGTCTACGGACAACGCCAGCTCTTCAGCTTAGAGATAAGCACCATGCCTCAGAGATGGAACTAGACTTTATGTCAGGGAAAACCTTTTCCTTTTTTACACTTTTCCCATGTTGTTATGGTAGAATCAATTAGGAAATGACACTTATAACCCAGGAATAGAAATTGTGGAACTCATTGGGGTGCTACTGAGGGAGAAAACTTCCTCTGCCACAGGAGGAACAAGCTTTTCCTTCCCTTCTGCCTCGGCCTCCTGGCAGCTCTCTTGGTTGGCTCTGGGTTTATGCAGAAGTGGGGCTGAGCCTCTCAATCTCTGCATAATCCTACTTAGAAGTTACACTCGCTCCAATACCTTGGGTTCCACGAAATGCCTGGCACTGGGGTCTCACCCTCCCAGCCAAGGCTCTCCGACAGTTGGGCCTTGTGACCCCTGGCTTGTTTAGGCTATGGATTTTTGGTGGATTTGGGTAAATGTTAGGCTGCAGAAATGGCAGGGTCACTGGCAGGGAACTCCAGCAAGTTGGCACAAATGAGTCTGCGGCATTAATGCGACAGGAAATCAGCCAGGACCAAGGCTCTGACTCCAAACACCTTAAGGCAGTGGTTCTCAACCTGTGGGTCCCCCGGTGTTTTGGCCTACAACTCCCAGGAATCCCAGCCAGTTTACCAGCTGTTAGGATTTCTGGGAGTTGAAGTCCAAAAACATCTGGGGACCCCAGGTTGAGAACCACTGCCTTAAGGCCTTTGAGGCCTTTATGTGGCATACCCAGGTGCCCCTCCAAAGGGCTGCCTCCAAACCCCCCTCAGTTCCCCCTGTTCCTTTTGCCCGGTGGCGCAGTGGGTTAAAGCACTGTGCTGCCGAGCTTGTTGATCGAAAGGTCACAGGTTCGGGGAGCGGCGTGAGCTTCCGCTGTCAGCCCTAGCTTCTGCCAACCTAGCAGTTCGAAAACATGCAAATGTGAGTAGATCAATAGGTACCGCTCCGGCGGGAAGGTAACGGCGCTCCATGCAGTCATGCCGGCCACATGACCTTGGAGGTGTCTACGGACAACGCTGGCTCTTCGGCTTAGAAATGGAGATGAGCACCACACCCCAGAGTCAGACATGACTGGACTTAATGTCAGGGGACTACCTTTACCTTCAGAAGTCAAAGCAATCTGTTTACTTTTGTGTGAGTGCCTGGAGCGACTTGAGAAACTGCAAGTCACATAGTGTGAGAGATTTGGCCATCTGCAAAGATGTTACCCAGGGAATGCTTGGATGTTTTATCATCCTGTGAGAGGCTTCTCTCATGGGAAGCTGGAGCTGACAGATGGGAGCTCACCCCGTTCCCCGGATACAAATCGCCGACCTTTTGGTCAGCGGTCCTGCCGCCACAAGGGTTTAACCCATTGCTCCACCGAGGGCTTCTAAAGCAACCTGTGGCCTTTCTAGATCTCATCCATCCTCTTTGAGAAATGCACTCTCCTGAATAACAGAACACATAGCTGGTAGGTCTTATCAGCCATCATAAAAGTCAGCTAACATGCTTTGCGATCTTGAAGGAAGAGTGCTGAAGGGAAAAAAATGAGACAGGGTGGAATTAGCCATTTCTTTTTGGGAACCTAGTCCCAGTACGTAGAATGGCGAAACCCTTTCATGGAATAATAGAAGGCTCTTTGTGTCAAATAGCAGGGTTGCTAATGGGGTAGGAAGGGTTTTCCTTTGCACCACCATCATAGAAGTCCATCACTAAGCGCACTCTCTCAGCCTCAGAGGGAGGTAGTCTCCCTCCAGACCATTCTTGCCAGGATAGTTTTGCCTTTGGATCCCAGGCGTCAGAGACATCTTGAAGGCACACAACAAACAGATCCTAGGATAAAATCAGCATATGTTGGATTTGAAGGCCCACAACAACAATGAATATGAAGGGATGTTTGCTAGAGCTCTGCCTAGAAATGAAGATGACTAAGCTGAGGCTATAGTACTTAGAACCTATCATGAGATGGTGCAACTCACTGGAATAGAGGATAGCATTTGGAAAAGGAGGAAAATCACCTTATAGATGGAGGAGCCCTCATCGAGGAAGCCATGGATGGTCTGGATGAGGGGAAACAAATTGAAATTGAATCCAGACAAGACAGAGGTACACCTCGTGAGTCGTAAGGCTGAAAACGGTGTGGGGTTATTGCCTGTGTTAGATGGGGTTACATTCCCCCTGAAGACTCGGGTTTGCAAATTGGGAGATCTGGACTCATTTCTGAACCTGGAACCCCAGGTCTTGGTGGTGGCCAGAGGTGCTTTTGCACAATTAAAACATGTGCATCAGTTGCACCCGTACTGTGGGAAGTCAGATTGGCCACGATGGCTCACTCTCTTGTTACATCCCGAATAGACTAGTGCAATGCACTTTACGTGGGGTTGCCCTTGAAGACTGTTTGGAAGCTTGAAGTTGTCCAACAGTTGGCAGCCAGATTGCTCACTGGAGATTGCTTACATCAGCTCCACTGGCTGCCAGTCTGCTACCGAGCACAATTCAAAGTGCTGGCTTTACACTATAAAGCCCTAAACAGTTCCGGCCCAGCTTATCTGTCCGAATTTATCTTCTTCTATGAGCCAGCAAGGAGGTTAAGATCTTCTGGGGAGGCCCTATTCTTGATCTTGCCTCCTTCTCAGCTGCAACTGATGGGGACGAGAGACAGGGCCTTCTCAGTGGTGGCCCCTCAACTATGGAACTCCCGCCCAAGTGAAATTGGATCAGTCCCCTCCCTCTTGATCTTTAGGAAAAGGCTAAAGATGTGGATGTGCAACCAAGCATTCAGTGAGTAATTTATCAGTGTGAAAAGGTGGAATAGTGCAATGACAAATTGAATTAGCTGTAGACTACAATATTGGATTGTGTGATTTTAAATGAGTGGTTTTAAGGTTTTATATGTTTTGAATGATTGGGTTGTTGTAGGTTTTTTCGGGCTATATGGTCATGTTCTAGATCAGGGGTCCTTAAACTAAGGCCCGGGGGCCGGTTATGGCCCTCCAAGGTCATTTATCTGGCCCTCTCTCAGGGTCAACCTAAGTCTGAAACGACTTGAAAGCACACAACAACAATCCTACCTCATCAGCCAAAAGCAGCCCCACACTTCTCATTGAAATACGAATAAGTTTATATTTGTTAAAATTGTTCATTTTAATTATTGTATTGTTTTAAAGTGATTGTTGCACTGTGTGCAGTGTGCATAGGAATTCATTCATTTTTTTTCAAATTATAATCCGGCCCTCCAACAGTTTGAGGGACTATGACCTGGCCCTCTGTTTAAAAAGTTTGTGGACCCCTGTTCTAGAGACATTCTCTCCTGACGTGCAGCGGATTAAACTGCTGAGCTGCTGAACTTGCTGACCAAAAGGTCAGCAGTTTGAATCCGGGGAGCAGGGTGAGCTCCCGCTGTTAGCCCAGCTCCTGCCAACCTAGCAGTTCGAAAACATGCAAATGTGAGTAGAATAATAGGTACCGCTTCAATAGGTAACGGTGCTCCTTGCAGTCATGCCAGCCACATGACCTTGGAGGTGTCTGTGGAAAACTGCAGAGTTGGACATGACTAGATTTGATGTCAAGGGGAAACCTTTACCTTGACTTTTAATGTATATGTTTTTTGGCATCCAATTGTTGCCTATATGTGTATTTATTTATCGTGTCAGGAGAGACCAAACAGTTGTATTGTATTTTTTTAAAAGCACGAAGTTTGCAAACTTGGCATTCTATTAAATATCCTATGATCAGTAGCCGGCCACTTGGAGTGCCTCTGGTGTTGCTATAAGTGGGTCCTCCATTATGCATGTGGCAGGGCTCAGGTTGCATTGTAGTCAGTGATCTGTGGTTTGCTCTTCTCCACACTCGCATGTCGTGGATTCTATATATATGTGTGTAAGCCGCCTTGTGTCTCCTACGGGGTTGTGAATGACAGGATATAAATTCAGTGAATAAATAAATAAATGGCTGTATTGACTTTGCGATACCTGAGCAGGACTGTTGATGAGAGAAGGGCTTGGGGTTCCCTCATAATGTGGCCATAAGTCACAGAGGACTTGGATAGTTGACAACCAAAGCCAAGTTGTTAGGCCGGGAATCAGTTGAAAACACGCTGAGGTTGGTAACTTCCATGGCTCCTGTGAAATATTTCCTTTCTTGCATACATCCCTTAAGAATGCACCTAAGAAGCATAGAGTGAGACATTCCAGTTTTTCTTGTTCGAAATTCTTTAAGAGAAGATTGCCTAGTCATTATGGCATTCACTTCAAGTGAAATACATCCAAAGTTCCTTCTCAAACATTTTCCCCCAGTTGGAAACTGACCAAAATGTCAGCGGTTTGAATCTGGAGAGTGGGGCAAGCTCCCACCTGTTAGCTCCAGCTTCTCATGAGGACATGAAAGAAGCCTCCCACAGGATGGTAAAACATCCGGGCATCCCCTGGGCAACGTCCTTGCAGATGGCCAATTCTCTTACACCAGAAGCAACTTGCAGTTTCTCAAAAAATAATAATAAACGATAATAATAATAATAATAATAATAATAATAATAATAAACATGGAAGTCTCCAGTTTGGACTAACCTCAGACTTCAGGGAGGCCTCCTCCTTGTCCCAGCAAAGGTTGGATTTGCGGAAACGCTTGGGACCTTTGGCAAACATCAACCTTGCTGTAGTTTGTCGGTCATGTTTATTTTTGCCTGTTGGGTCATTCCTGTTGAGCATTGCCCTGGGCACGGTTCATGTGGGCTTTATCTTCTGCTTCCTACCTTTCAGAGATTGTGCTCAGCAATTTTGGGCAGTTTGGATACATGAACATATTGTTGTATGTGATTTTGTCTGATGTTCATGATGGGAATGAGGATGATGTTCCTGATGGTGGGCCTGGGTCTGTTGACAATAGGAATGAAGGTTTGCCTGGTCCTGAGTTAAGCTCAGATAAGAGGCCTGTGCTGTCTATGGATGATTCACAAGGTCACATTCCTGGGAGAGGCCCTTCACAGCCTTTCTCAGAGCAACTGTCTGAAGATGATTTGTCAGGTGCAGAAGTTAGTAAGAGTCAAGTTAGTGAGAGTGTAGATAGAAAGCAAGCACTGGGACTGTGGCACAGCTGGCTGGGAGTCAGCTGCATTAAGATCACTACTGACCGAAAGGTCATGAATTTGAAGCCAGCCCGGGGGCAGAGTGAGCTCCCGACCAAAATTGTTTGGCTTGTTGTCGACCTTTGCAGCCTGAAAGACGTTGCATTTGTCAAGTAGGAAATTTAGATTCCACTTATGTGGGGAGGCTAACTTAACTAATTTACGAGGCCATAAAAATCTCCAGGAAAGTATGCAAAGAATGAGGAAAGTACTTCATCAGTGTCACAAATGGAAGGTGAAGCGACAGCTCCCCTGGTGGACAGAAGCTGTAATGTTAAATAGCCTCTGAGTGTCTGTCTATATATGTTACATGTCTATGGCATTGAATGTTTACCATGTATATGTACATTGTCATCCTCCCTGGGTCCCCTGTGAGGTGAGAAGGGCGGAATATAAATACTGTAAATAAATAAATAAATTTTGTAATCGGAGACAGAGTGTTCAGGTGCAAAGAAGATTAGTTCATTTAAGAAACCTTTATCTGGGGGTAAATTCAATAGAAATGCTTTCCTTTCAGTTTTGGGATCTGGAAAAGCCTTATATTGATTCATGGGAAAGAGTTGCCTCAGTTGGGTCAATGTTGGAATTTCATGACGGTCTTGCTTTCAAGAGTTCTTAGTTTCATGTACCAAGTTTTTTGTCAAGTTCCTGATTTGTGTATTGCATTTTTCATGCTGCCTTGTTTCATGGATTGTTGTTTCAATGGATCTGATTTTGCCTTGAAGCTTGTGGACTATCCTTTGTTTTGGGAACTTTAGTGTTTTTGCTAATTTTACTGCTTTGCCTATTTATATTCTTCAATAAACTGCTTGCTGATTTTACCAAGCTGGTGTGGTGTTTAATGTCAGAGGTGTTCCTGCTCTGGTGTATGACACATACCGTATATACTCGAGTATAAGCGGACCCGAATGTAAACTGAGACACCTAATTTTATCACAGGAACTGGGAAAACGTATTGACTAGAGTATAAGCCGAGGGTGAAAAATGCAGCAGCTACTGGTCAATTTCAAAATAAAAACAGATACTAATAAAATTACATTAATTGAGGCATCAGATTGTTAAATGTTTTTTAATACTTACATAACACTATAATTTAAGATAAGACTGTCCAACTCTGATTCTAAGCTTCTTCAATGTAAATGTGCTTATGTATCCTTCCAATAATAATAGAGTAACATAATAAATGTAATAATAATAATAATAATAATAGAGTAAAATAATGGAAATGTAATAATAACAGTAATAATAGAGTAAAATAATTGTAATAACAATAATAAATAGATTAAAATGATAAATGTAATAATAACAATAATAAATAGAGTAAAATTATACATGTAATAATAGCAACAATATTTATTTATTATTTTTATTTTATGTACAGTATTTATATTCCACCCTTCTCACCCGCAGGAGACTCAGGATGGATTACAATGTACATACATATACATGGCAAACATTCAATGCCATAGACACACAACATATATAGACAGACACTCAGAGGCTATTTAACATTCCAGCTTCTGGCCGCCAGGGGAGCTGTCGCTTCACCGTCCATTTGTGACACTGATGGAGTACTTCCTCATTCTTTGTTTGCTTGCTGGAGATTTTATGGCATCGTAAATTAGTTAAATTAACCTCCCCGCATAAGCGGTACCTAAATTTCCTACTTGACAGATGCAACTGTCTTACACGCTGCAAAGGTCAACAACAAGCTACACAATTTTGATCGGAAGCTCACTCCGACCCGGGCTGACTTCAAACTCATGACCTTTCGGTCAGTAATGATCTCAATGCAGCTGACTTCCAGCCAGCTGCGCCACAGTCCCGGTGCTTAATAATAATAAATAATAAGGTAAAATAAATAATAAATAATAAAGTAAAATAATAATGTAATAATAATAGGGTAAAATGATAAATGTAATAATAATAATAATAATAATAATAATAAATAGAGTAAAATAATACATGTAATAAAAAAATAATTAGAGTAAAATAATAAATAACCTTGACCAGAGTATAAGCCAAGAGGAACATTTTCAGCCTATAAAAAGGGCTGAAAAACTAGACATACTCAAGTATATACGGTACTTCTCTTTCTTTCATGGACCAAAAGTGATCAAAGTTTGGACTGGGATGTCCAGTGGAAGGGAGAGACTGCATGCCTTCTGCTGAAGGATCCCTGGGTTTCATGGTCTTGAAATGTCGGAGTGGGAGTCATGGAGGCTTGCCTTTGCTCCAGACAATGCTCCCACGGACAACGGAGAGCTCTGCCAGAAGCGTGCCTTGGCACAATGGTCGTGCGCAGAACAAAGTGTCCTTCAGCCATGGATCGCAGGCGGTGTCAAGGAAGGCGAGCCAAAGAGAATCAGGCAGGTGGAAAGGGCAGCCGTGTAGCTGCTTCTTCTGTTTTCTGTGCTCAGGAGGGGAACGAAATTTAAACCTTACAGGTGTCTGTCCAAATTGGAAATGAGTGCTGGGTCAGGTCTTGCAACCCGATTTTCAGCCTTGGAGGCCTGGCATTAGGGGAAATCCCTGGCGATGGGGTGGCATGGCAAAAGTCAACAGAGAGAGATCCATCAATTCACGAAAAATATTTTTATTTCCTTGCATTCCATACTGGTTCTTACTTGACTTCCTCTGCCACTTCCTTGCATTTAAAACAAAACAAAAGGCAGGTTGCTGTGAGTTTTACAGGCAGTATGGCCATGATCCAGAAGCATTCTCTCCTGACGTTTCACCCACATCTATAGCAAGCATCCTCAGAGGTTGTGAGATCTGTTGGAAACTAGACAACTGGGGTTTATATATCTGTGGAATAATGCCCAGGGTGGGAGGAAGAACTCTTGTCTGTTGGAGGCAAGTATGAATGTTGCAATTGATCACCTTGATTAGCATTGCATAGCATTGCAGCTTCAAGATTTGGCTGCTTCCTGCCTGGGGGAATCCTTTGTTGGGAGGTGATTAGCTGACTGATTGTTTCTTGTCTGGAATTCCCCTGTTTTTGAGTGTTGTTCTTTCTTTACTGTCCTGAAGTCAGGTGTTTGGCTCATTTCCTTCCCGCCTGAGCTTTGCTTGTTTACTCCAGAGGCTGGAGACATGTTAGACCACACCTGGAAATTTGTGTCCAATTCTGGGCACCACAATTGAAGAGAGATATTGACAAGCTGGAATGTGTCCAGAGGAGGGCGACTAAAATGATCAAGGGTCTGGAGAACAAGCCCTATGAGGAGCGGCTTAAGGAGCTGGGCATGTTTAGCCTGAAGAAGAGAAGGCTAAGAGGAGATATGATAGCCATGTATAAATATGTGAGAGGAAGCCACAGGGAGGAGAGAGTGAACTTGTTTTCTGCTTCCCTGGAAACTAGGACATGGAATAATGGCTTCAAACGACAAGAAAGGAGATTCCATCTGAACATGAGGAAGAACTTCCTGACTGTGAGAGCTGTTCAGCAGTGGAACTCTCTGCCCTGGAGTGTGGTGGAGGCTCCTTCTTTGGAAACTTTTGAACAGAGGCTGGATGGCCATCTGTCGGGGGTGCTTTGAATGCAATATTCCTGCTTCTTGGCAGGGGGTTGGACTGGATGGCCCATGAGGTCTCTTCCAACTCTATGATTCTATGATTCTGTCTCAATCCTTGCTGAAATGCTCTCATTCCTGGAGAATTATAGAGCAGCCTTAACCTCCCAATGTGCTGTGGTCTGTGTTATGTGGCAGGCATGGAGCCACCCCTGCTGTTTTCCTCTGTGGGATCATCATCATAGGCTATGACTCGTGGCCGAGTATGATTCACCTCTATGGGGAGTGGATGAGGGACTAAACGAAGGAACATTTCCTTCTTGCATGGGATGCCTTTTTGAGAATTATACAGTATGAGGTGCATGGCACTGAGCACGGGTGGCACATGGCACGTTCATAATAAGTGTGTTTTCGGAACACAATTGGAAAATCAACAGTGAAGCTAAAGCAGTGTTTGTCAACCTTCCTAATGCTGTGACCCCTTAATACAGTTCCTCATGTTGTGATGACCCCCAACTATACAATTATTTTCATTGCTACTTCATAACTAATTTTGCTACTGTTATGAATCGTAATGTAAACATCTGATGTGCAGGATGTATTTTCATTCACTGGACCAAATTTGGCACAAATACCTGATATGCCCAAATTGGTGGAGTTGGGGGAAGGGTTGATTTTGCCATTTGGGAGTTGTAGTTGCTGGGATTGATAGTTAACCCACAATCAAAGAGCATTCTGAACCCCACCAACGATGGAATTGAATCAAACTTGGCAGACAGAACTCCCATGGTCAACAGAATATACTGGAAGGGTTTGGTGGGCATTGATCTTGAGTTTGGGAATTGTAGTTCACCTACATCCAGAGAGCACTGTGGACTCAAAGAATAAGAATTATAAAAATCTAAGAAAAAAAAGGATTATAACCAAAGAAGAGACATAACCAAGAAGATGGAATGGAAGTCAATTTTATTTTATTACGTGTTTTTCTTATCCTGTTATGGTTTTTTTTTCTTTTTTCTCTTTTTCTTTCTCCTCTCTCCTTTTTCCCACTTTCCTATTATAGTATTGTTCTCACGCTTTCGATGTTATACATCACATTATTCAAATACTTTTAATAAAAATTTAAAAATGTATAATGGATCTGGACCAAACTTGACACAAATACTCAATATGCCCAAATGTGAACATTGGAGGAGTTTGGGGGAAATAGACCTTGACATTTGGGAGTTGTAATTTCTGGGATTTATAGTTCACCTACAATCAGAGAGCATTCTGTACCCCACCAATGATAGAATTGGGCCAAATTTCCCACACTCAACCCCCATGACCAACAGAAAATACTGTGTTTTCTGATAGTCTGTGGTGACCATTCTGACACCCCTTCGCAACCTACCCCTCAAGGAGTCCCAAACTCCAGGTTGAGAAATCTTGCGCTAAAGTGCCTGCAACATCCAGAATTGTGGGCCAGATTCCAGCATGGAGTGATGTCACTTTAGGGAAGAAATGAGGTTCCTGGAGTTGGAGGAGGCGGAGGCTGTTGCCGTTCTTCAGTGGCCAAGTCATCATCCGGTGACATAGAAGCCAGTGTGAATCAGTCTCGTTTTTTAAGACGAACCGCTTTACTGCTTTCTGGAATCTGGCTCAGCCACTTCCTTCAAGTCCAGTGGAGGAAGGGAGAGAGTGACGCCTGGCGGCCATGGAAGAAACAGAGCCACATCCAAGGGTTCTGACAGCAACCTGCGGTCGGAGTCTCTTTGACCCCTCTGCCCTCGAAAGGCAGTGCCACCAAAAGGCTCCTTTCTCTGGAAGGGACTGATTATTGTCTTGGGCACTATGGAATGGCACAGGTAACCTATGGAAACCCGTACTTACTTACTTAGACGATCCCTTGTAGTCCAAGGATGATGGTTCTCCAAGTGTACTGCCTTGGCAGTGGATACGTAGATGTCTATGGAACCCTATTGTTGATCCGCATGTTCTTCCGCTGTGTGAACATCGGTTTCCAGGTGGGAGGCGGTTCCGGTCAGGGTTGGCTTGATGCGCCTTCCTCTTGGGACGTTTATCCCTTTCACCCTCCATTCGTGCCTCTTGGAATTCCACAGCACTGCTGGTCACAGCTGACCTCCAGTTAGAGCGCTCAAGGGCCAGGTCTTCCCAATTTTGGTATCTATGCCACAGATTTAAAGGTTGGCTTTAAGCCCATCTTTAAACCTCTTTTCCTCTCCACCAACATTTTGTATACCTTTCTTGAGTTGGGAATGTAGTAACCACTTGGGGAGACAGTGATCGGGCATGGGAGTGACCAATTATTGTCCTAGACCAGGGGTCCTCAAACTTTTTAAACAGAGGGCCAGGTCACAGTCCCTCAAAGTGTTGGAGGGCTGGATTATAATTTGAAAAAACAAACAAACAGGAATGAATTCCTATGCACACTGCACATATCTTCTTTGTAATGCAAAAACACTTAAAAACACTACAATAATTAAAATGAAGAACAATTTTAAAAATATAAATTAATATTTCAATGGGAAGTGTGGGCCTGCTTTTGGCTGATGAGATGGGATTGTTGTTGTTGTGCGCTTTCAAGTCAATACAGACTTAGGTTGACCCTAAGCAAGGGCCGGGTAAATGACCTTGGAGGGCCACATTCGGCCCCTGGGCCTTAGTTTGAGGACCCCTGCCCTAGACACTATGAAATGGCACATGTAGCCAGTGGAAACCTGCGACTTCTTTTTGAAGTGGTTGCCTCTTTGTATGTGTTTAGGGTCACTTAGTTACTTTCTTTGGGGAAGTGAGCCAGATGAGGGTTCGCTCACTGAATTGCGCAAACATGGAACAATGCATCTTCAAAATATAATGAAGCAAGTGGCTCTTTCCACGCTGCAGATCCAACTCCTACAGCCAAGGCCTTTTGCGTCTGCCTTGTTGTCATTGTGACCGCAGGAATGCGGCCTGTTCCTCAGCCTTGGAAGCATGCAGTGGTCATCCGGCTCCGGACTGGTTTTAACTCCAGCCTTGGGACCCACCTGTTGTGACCAGAATGGCCTTGCCAAAGCTGAGCATTATGTCCAGCTACAATGGCACTGCTGAGTCAATGGGAATTTAGCAAATCAGCAATTGATGTCATTGATCTGGTTCTAGTGGGCTCACATGTTCCTTTCTGACTTAGGTCAGTCCCAGCAAGATGCATTCATAGGGAGCGGCCATTGCCTTTTTATGAGGCTGAGAGAGTGTGACTTGCCCTGGGAGTGTGTGTGTGCACTTACAGACTCTTGAGCATGATAGGCATTGTCACATTTTTGTGAGCCCAGAGAGAAACAGTTGCTGATCTGTTTTCCTCCTGATTTGGGACTTTTGCAGTTGCTTCAAATCCACTTTCCCCATTCTCTTAAGGCTTCCTGACTACAGAAAAATCCTGCCTGCTCCAGAGAAAGGCTTGCCAAGTTCCCATGTCTTATTCTTTGTGACCTCAATTAAACCTCTCCTGGTCTGTTTCAGTACTCCAGAGCTGTTTCCTGGTCTCTTGTCTGCCTTGTGTCCCACACCCTTTGAAAATCCTCCCATGGGGCCTTCTTCTCTGAGCTCATTTTAGCTGCTTGTCGGGGGGGGGGGGGGGGTGGTCCTTTTCTTGTTGTTGTTCATTCATTCAGTCGTTTCCGACTCTTTGTGACCTCATGGACCAGCCGATGCCAGAGCTCCCTGTTGGCCATCACCATCCCCAGCTCCTTCAAGGTCAATCCAGTCACCTCAAGGATCCTATCCAGCCATCTGGCCCCTCTTCCCTTTTCCTTCCATTTTCCCCAGCATCGTTGTCTTTCCTTTGCTGGAGGGTCCTTTTCTATGACCTGTTATTTCAAGATGCTAAGCAGTGACTCTTTAGCAAGCTCTCTTCCACCTTGGCTTTGATTTAAGTTGCTCTCATTCACAGAATTGTGAATAAACATGTGTATTTCTGTTGTAGATCAGTCACCAGAGAGTGATGGTTTAGAGAAGATTGCAAGCTTTCCTATAGATCAGTGTTTCTCAACCTTCCTAATGCCGTGACCCCTTAATACAGTCCCTCATGTTGTGGTGACCCCCAACCATAATATTGTTTTCATTGCTACTTCATAACAGTCATTTTACTACTGTTATAAATAATAATGTAAATATCTGATATTCAGGATGCATTTTCATTCACTGGACCAAACTGGGCACAAATACCCAATACACCCAAATGTGAATGCTAGTGGGGTGGGGGATTTATTTTATAATTTGGGAGTGGTAGTTGCTGGGATTTATAGTTCACTTATAATCAAAGAGCATTCTGAACTCCACCGGCGATGGATTTGAACCAAACTTTGCTCCCATGACCAATGGAAAACACTGGAAGGGTTTGGTGAGCATTGACCTTGAGTTTGGGAGATGTAGTTCACTTACATCCAGAGATCACTGTGGACTCATGCAATGGTGGATCTGGACCAAACTTGGCAGGAATACTCAATATGCCCAAATGTGAACACTGGTGGAGTCTGGGGAAAATAGATCTTGACATTTGGGAGTTGTAGTTGCTGGAATTTGTAGTTCATTACAATCAAAGAACATTCTGAACTCCACCAACGATAGAATTGGCTCCAACTTCCCACATGGAATCCTCATGACCATCAGAAAATACTGTGTTTTCTTATGGTCTTTGGCGACCCCTCTGACACCCCCTTACCACCCCCTCAGGGGTCCTGACCCCCAGGTTGAGAAACACTGCTATAGATGATTCAGGGAGGATTGTGAGGTTTCCTGTGGCACAAAGAGATGGGCTCTCAACTCTGGGAAATGATAGTTCTCTCTGTGAGAAAACTGGCTTAGAAAGTGCAGGACCTTAAGGGCATTCAGGGGATCCAGAAGTAGCAACAGCAGATAAGGAATCAAGTGAAGAGCTGAGTGATAAGGAGGGTTCCCATGTGAACCCACCTGCAACTATGGAGATCAACAAGTCTTCGTTTATAAGCTGAAAATAGATTGCATCGTTCAGAGAGATTACGTGGGAAAATTTGGAAAGAAATTCACGGGAAACAGAATGCTTTCATGGGTGTCTATTAAGCAACAAGTTGTTTACCTTAAGGTCAGTTAAGGCAACACTGTGTTAGAGTGAGAAGCTAAGCCTGAGTTCTCTTATTCCTGGTTTATTCAAGCTTTGTTTTTGGATTTAATATATCCTGGAAGTTTTCTATATTCTGGTTCATGTACTCCTGTTCAAGTCTTACTAGTTACATCTTCCTGATTGTAGAGTTAAGTTGTATCTGTGATTCCTGGCTGTTCCTGTGATACCTTTGCTGCCTTTGGAACTTTATGAGACATTTGGATTATTGTTTGATTCTCACCTTTTGCTAAACCTTTTTGGATTGTATATCTTCCTTTCTTATTCCTGATTTTTATATGATTCCTATACATTTTTTTAAAAAAATAGACTGTTTGCTTATATTTCTGAACTCTTGTGTGGTACAGTGGTCATAGGTGTTTTGCAGGCTTGGAGTGCAACAATCCACCCCTCCCCCAAAGCTTTCTGGGATTCTGAGATTAAGATCTTAAAACCAAATGGGAACAAAAGGGGCCGCTGTTTTTACGGATTTTAACTAAATTTAAAAAACTGTTTTATTCTGTTTTAATGAATGTATATTTGTGGATTTTAAATTGTATTGAAATGCTTTTGATGTAAGTTGCTTTGAGTCTCCTTGTGGGGAGAAAAAGTGGGATATAAATAAAAATAACAACAACAACCAAAACAACAACAACAAATCCGTAAATTCCCCTGGTGCCAAAGCCAAGAGACAGGCTTTCGTATTAAAGGGAGCCCTGATTGGCCCTGTCCTTCCTCAGCATTCATTTTGAAGGTCTAGGGTGACCATGCACATGTTGTTGCTGCTGCTTATTTCATTGTGTCTGGCCATATTTGCACACCAGCCATAGACCGTACCTGTTGTTGTTGTTGCCTGCTATAGCACTGCACTTAATTTCCCGGGCTCCCTAGAAATTTTGAGCTTGCACTAGCCTTGGCCCAGCCTTTTAAATTGCCTTGAATAGGCAGGATTACTTTTAATATATATGTGTTACTGTGGCAATTTTATGCTTATATTGTTTTGTTAATTTTATGTTTATATTGTTTACTCTGTATGTATGGATGATGTTACTTGGAAACCACTCTGAGTCCCCTTGGAGAGATAGAGCGGAAAATAAATAAAGTTTTGTTGTTGTTGCCTATGTTTTCCAGGTCTCTCCAGACGATGGAGAGCAAGGGCTTCCGCCGCGGGAGTTTCCAGAGCAGCACCAGCGATGAAGACCTGGTGGAGGTCGGTGGAGGGACGCTGGACTTCTCCATCGCGGATGATGTCCCTCCTTTGGACCGGGAGATGGCTGAAGGTAAGGTTGACAGAGCCGGACAGGGAGCCTTGTTTTGCCCCTTGCTTGCTGCAGGTGGAGCCCTTGTGCAGCCACTTGGCTTATTATCAGGCAAAAGGAGCTGATAACTCACCGAAGATCCAGAAAACCCATCCATAATCCACATGAAGTGAAAACATTGAAGTCAAGACAGTTCTGTCAGATATAAAGCAACTGAGCACAACACCTTGCCCTACGGCAGTGTTTCTCAACCTTCCTAGTGTCATAACCCCTTAATATAGTTCCACATGTTGTCCCTCAACCATGAAATTATTTTCGTTGCTACTTCGTAACTGTCATTTTGCTACTATTATGAATTGTAATGTAAATATCTGATATGTAGGATGTATTTTCATTCACTGGACCACATTTTGCGGAGCCCCCGGTGGCACAGTGGGTTACAACTCCCAAACTCAAAGTCAATGCCTACCAAACCCTTCCAGTATTTTCTGTTGGCCATGGGAGTTCTGTGTGTCAAGTTTAGTTCAATTCCATTGTTGGTGGGGTTCAGAATGCTCTTTGATTGTAGGTGAACTATAAATTCCAGCAACTACAACTCCCAAATGACAAAATCAATCCCCCATCCCAACCGCACCAGTATTCAAATTTGGACATACTGGGTAGTTGTGCCAAATTTGGCCCAGTGAATGAAAATACATTCTGCAGATCATTATTTACATGGCGATTCATAATGTTAGGGTTATGGTTGGGGGTTACCAAACATGAGGAAATGTATTAAGGGGTCACGGCATTAGGAAGGTTGAGAACCACTGCTCTACAGCGAGCCACCTCCTGCATTCGTCCCCAGGCTCACCTCCACTCCTCCTCTCCCCTTGGCTGCTGGGACCGCTTAAAGATTAACCTGGCCCATTGTTGCTTTCCTGTGGAGAAAACGACTTTGCTCCCTCCTCTCCTCTTTGGGGACTTTGCATTCCATTCCTTCCTTCCTTCCGAGGAGTTTCTCCAGGAGAGCCTTCCTGTCCCTGGGCCACTTCCACCTGCCTTCCCTGCCTTTGAGGAAGGGGCAGGTGGGGTTTGGGGGCCTCCGAATGGAGAATCCCGGCCCCTCCTCTGGCCCCAAAGCGGCTGCTGCTGCGAGTGGAGCGTCCTTCCCAGGTCTGTGAGCAGAAACCCTCCAACTCAGAACTGATTTGGATCCAGAGAGACTGATCTGAGCTTGGTCCAATCTTGAACTTGCTTTTCACTGCCTTTTCCAATTTGTGTGGGAGTTCACTTGCAAAGGCAGAGGAGGCTGTGCAAACCAGCGCATGGGAAGTAATAGTCTTCATTGCCTGCTTTTTCCCAGCCACCCTTTTGGAAGAGGCAGTGAAGAGGAGCTGGGAATGGTCTTATTTGTGCCAGAATGGCCTCCTAAACTTCAGGAGCAAACAGGACGATCTGCACCCTGAGGGGTCTAAGAAGGAAAAGGAGGCAAAGAGGGAGGAGGAGAAGCAACTGAACATAAGGATTGGTTTTAATAGGCAGAGCTTCCCAAAGGAGGCAAATGAGGTCAGAGCAGAGCTGGCCTCTCCGCAGGCAGAGGCCGTGGACCCTACTACGCCTGGAAACGTTTTCCAATGGGATGCTTCAGAATTGACTCTCCTTATATAGAAATTAAAATATATAGAATTCGGGGAGCAGCGTGAGCTTCCGCTGTTAGTCCCAGCTTCTGCCAACCTAGCAGTTCGAAAACATGCAAATGTGAGTAGATCAATAGGTACCGCTCCGGCAGGAAAGTAACAGCGCTCCATGCAGTCATGGCAGCCACATGACCTTGGAGGTGTTTACGGGCAATGCCGGCTCTTCGGCTTCGAAATGGAGATGAGCACCACACCCCAGAGTCGGACATGACTGGACTTAATGTCCGGGGAAAACCTTTACTTTTACTTTATATAGAAATGAGTTGCTGAATTTGCTGACCAAAAGGTTGGTAGTTTGAATCCGGAGAGTGGAGTGAGCTCCCATTGTAAGCCACAGCTTCTGCCAACCTAGCAGTTCGAAAACATGCAAATGTGAGTAGATCAATAGGTACTGCTTCTGCGGGAAGGTAACGGCACTCCATGCAGTCAAGCCGGCCACATGACCTTGGAGGCGTCTAAGGATAACACTGGCTCTTCAGCTTAGAAATGGAAATCAGCAGCATCCCCCAGAGTCAGACACAACTAGTCTTAATGTCAGGGGAAACCTTCACCTTTACTATATAAAGGTACAGGCCATTGTTATTGTGCCTGTGTTTACTGTAATTTTTACATTGTTATGTATTCTTATGTTTTATGTAACTATGATGTTATTGTTTATTGGTCGCGTTTTCGGTTTGTGTTTTGGTTTTTCTTTATTGTAATTGTTATTTGGGCTTGGCCTCATGTAAGACGCTTCGAGTCCCCATTGGGAAGATGGTGGCGGGGTATAAATAATAATAGTAATTATTATTATTATTATTATTTATATAGAAGTTTCCTGCCAAGGGGAAAGGGAGCATGAACTCTCCCATTGCGCCTTGCTTTTAGGGGCCTTCTGAGATGGCAAGTTAGTCCAGTCCTTGAGGGCCCCATTCAAGTGATGCCCCACTGAGACCACCACTGCTTTTCTTTCCCTTCCCTGCAGGTTTCTCTTCCTACAACGGAGGTGGCATGAACGGAGCCAGCAAGATGATGGATTTCCTAGAGGAGCCGGTTCCGGGTGTGGGGACCTACGAGGACTTCAACACCATCGACTGGGTGCGAGAAAAGTCCCGCGACCGAGACCGGCATCGAGAGGTAAGCTGCAGGGCAAGGCAGGCAGAGGCAGAAACATCCCAGTCTGAAGAACTGCGAACCGTCCCTGTGTTTAAGAAGCGTCGGGACCCCTGTTCTAGAGTAGCAGAAGACAAGCCTGCTCCCACTCCTTATGACATCCTTTCTGATATGTATTATCTATATATATATAAATGCTCTGTGCATATTGAGTACCTTAAAAACAAAAGAACCAATGAACGAAATCACACCAAATTTGGCAACAAAACATCTCACAACACAAGGAGTGACCATCACTCAAAAAATTATGATTTTGTCATTTGGGAGTTGTAGTTGCTGGGATTTATAGTTCACCTACAATCAAAGAGCATTCTGAACCCCACCAACAATAGAATTGGGTCAAACTTCCCACACCAAACCCCCATGACTAACAGAAAATACTGGAAGGGTTTGGTGGACATTGACCTTGAGTTTGGGAGTTGTAGTTCACCTACATCTAGAGAGCACAGTGGACTCAAACAATGATGGATCTGGACCAAACTTGACACAAGCACTCAATATGCCCAAGTATGAACATAGATGGAGTTTGGGGGAAATAGACCTTGACATTTGGGAGTTGCAGTCACTGGGATTCACAGTTCACCTACAATCAAAGAGATTTCTGAACCCCACGAACGACAGAATAGGGGCAAACTTCCCACACAGAACCCCCATGACCAACACAAAATACTTAAGGCCATTCAATCCAGCTCCCTTCACTTGGGCAAGAAAACGTAATCAAAGTCCTCCTGACAAAGAGATATAGATAGATGGATGGATGGATGGATGGATGGATGGATGGATGGATGGGTGGATGGATGGATAGCTATGATTAACACATGCAGAGATATAGTATCATAGATTTGAAAGGGACCCTTAAAGAAGGACAATGATATCTTGCATGTTCCAGGGTGGGCAAACCAGACAATCTCCACATCAACACTGACAAAGAAACAGCAAGAAATACTGTTTACCCACAAGCAGAAAGAAATTACATATATTAGAAACCAACACTTTCTCATTACTTTATTTTCCAGATCAACAGACTGGGCCACAGCAATGCCTGGCAGGGGACAGCTAGTTTAAAGGGGGATTCAGGATGGCTTACATTTGGCAGCAATTCGATGCCACTACATAACACAGCAACATAATAACAATTAAAACAATAAGTAAACATTCATTAAAACAGTAAAAACAGTATTAATAGCCATAACATCATTCCAGTCCATTACAATGCCATATGTAAACGTGTCTCTCCTTTCATGTCTCCTCTCAGCCTTCTCTTCTGAAGCTAAACAGACCCAACTCTTTAAGTTACTTTTCCTCAGAGGGATTAATGTCTTCTTTTAGTGGCCCTCTTCCTCTGAATCTCTTCCAGCTTAGAGTCAATATCCCACTTGAATTGCTTCCCCAGAACAGGACACCGGGCAATTCCAGGTGTCTAATTCTGGGTTTACATTTGCATGCCCAAAATGGACCATTTTCTAAAACTGGCTTCTTCTGTAGTTACCAAGTTTGCATGATCAATACAACCGTCCCATTTTTTCCAACTGAACCTGGTCAGCTTGACAAGAGCAGGTTCTTTGTTTTCCAAATGGTACATTTTGTGCCCAGAGCCAGATTTATACACTCCGCAGATATTGGCACTCCTTTGCCTTCAGCCACTTTGTGGTTGTGTGTCATCTCCTTGTGTGTGGATGCTGGCCAAGAACTCTGAACCCTATGAGCCTCCCTGCTTTCTTCTTCCTCCTGCACCCAGATTACCAGCAGAAGCAAGGAGTCCACCTGGGCCCTGATCCACAGCGTGAGCGACGCCTTCTCTGGGTGGCTGCTGATGCTGCTGATAGGACTCTCCGCAGGTGAGAAGGAAAAGAAGGGAAGGAGAGGGGAGGCCCCACTTGGGTGGGTCTGTTTGTGTGGGGTCAAGGAGGGGTCTTGCTTCTGGCTGCTGAGGGCACCCCTTTGTCAGCGCAGGGGCCTTGGCTGGCCTGATCGACATCTCTGCCCACTGGATGACCGACCTGAAGGAAGGCGTTTGTCTAAACCGCTTCTGGTACAACCATGAACATTGCTGCTGGAACTCCACCGAGGTCACCTTCCAGAACCGGGACAAGTGTCCTGAGTGGAGGACCTGGGCCCAGCTCCTGACTGGTCGAGAAGAAGGGGTGAGTGCGGACTCCGTTGGAGGTGGGAGGAGGAGGCATTCTAAGTGTGCGGCCTTCCCATAGGGTACTGCCCAACGGCCTGCAATGTCCGTCTGGCCAGAGCAGGGCTTTCTGCTCACCTTCGGGGAATGGGCGTGCCTTCCGGGGTAGTTATGTTGCATCCTCCAATCACAAGAACTGACGCTTCCCTTCTTTTCCCATTTAGGGAGCAGCAGCTTACATCCTCAACTACTTCATCTACGTCCTCTGGGCACTGCTCTTCTCTCTCCTGGCCGTGCTCCTTGTCCGGGGCTTTGCGCCTTATGCCTGTGGCTCGGGGATCCCAGAGGTGAGGCTGTAACAACAACAACAGCAACACTATATAACTCAATTTTTGTTCCTGAGTTATAAATGTCATTTCCTAATTGGCTCTATCATCAAAACATGGAAAAATTTGATTTAACTTCAAAAAACTTTGTTTTTGCAGTACATCTTGCTATAGCACATTTTGCTCTAGTTTTTCAATGGATCCCCAATAATAATAATAATAATAATAATAATAATAATAACAACAACAACAACAACAACAACAACAACAGTTGGGGTGATTCCACCATAAATATAGCAGAGTACCAGAAGTAAACTCTGGTTACATCCCGCCTAGACTACTGCAACGCTCTCTACGTGGGGTTGCCTTTGAAGACGGCTCGGAAGCTTCAACTAGTCCAACGTTCGGCAGCCATGATTCTAACAGGAGCGGGACGCAGGGAGCATACAACCCCCCCTGTTGCGCCAACTCCAATGGCTACCGATCTGCTACCGGGCTCAATTCAAAGTGCTGGCGTTGACCTTTAAAGCCCTAAACGGTTCCTGCCCAAGCTACCTTTCCGACCGCATCTCTGCCTATGAACCCACCGGACTTTGAGATCTTCCGGGGAGGCCCTGCTCTCGATCCCGCCAGCTTCACAAGCACGGCTGGCGGGGACGAGAGATAGGGCCTTCTCGGTGGTGGCTCCCCGGCTGTGGAACGCCCTTCCCACAGACATTAGGTTAGCACCATCCCTAATGATATTCCGCAAGAAAGTAAAGACCTGGTTATTTCAGCAGGCGTTCGAATAATTAGTGCAGTGACTGGTAATGACATAGGAATGGAACAATGGATGATGAATTTGGATCGTGTTTTTAGTGATGAGATGCTATTGATGGTTATTATAGTAAATTGTGTATTAATTGTGTATTGATTAGACTGTTAACTGTTTTTATATTGGTGTACCGAATTTTGTTGTTTTTTGTGTGTTGTGAACCGCTGTGAGTCGCCTTCGGGCTGAGAATAGCGGTATAGAAGTAAATAAATAAATAAATAAACTCTATAACCATCAGAAACTTGCATGTGATGAGCTGGAATAAGCTTCTATTCCTTAGGATGGCACAGGGTTGAACTTTAGGTTAAAAAATATTTATTGAAGTAAAAGAAATGCATTCTAGATAGAAATTGTCTTGGAGCTCACTAGTTTACCAAATCTCATCTTCTAAAGAAGTAAAAGGGTAAAAAGTCAAAAATCGAAGCAGCTACATTTTGCCTAAAGAGAGAGAGGTAAAATGTGTCCTCACTGAAAGGAAGAAAAGGCAGAAGAGACAATGGAGGTTGGCCACATGACCAGCCCAGGGCAATAAAAATGCCTTTAAAAAGGAAGTTCCCTCACAGAGATTCTGTTACTACATCTTCAAAGGGGGAGGAGACTGACAAAGAGGAGTAGGAAAGAAAAAGTCCTTTTTTGTAAACATGCATAGGAATGGGCGGGGGAGGACTCTCTCAGCCTAATCATAGGATTTAAAAATAGAACTGCAAAGACTCTGGCACAAGCCAGTAAAGGTGATCCCAGTGGTGATCAGCATATTGTGTGCAGTGCCTAAAGACCTTGACCAGCACTTAAAAACAATCAACACAGACAAAATCACCATCTGTCGGCTACAAAAGGCCACCCTACTTGGATCTGCACATATTATTCGCTGATACATCACAATCCTAGACTCTTGGGAAGTGTTCGTCGTGTGATCAAATACAAAAGCCAACATCGTGATCTTGTTTTCTGTGTACTAATCTGGTTGTGTATCAAATAATAATTTTATTGCTTTCCCACCTATCCTTGTAGTGTGTTCAGCCTAATTAAAACACATAAATATTGTAAAAATTCTATAAATACACATATTAAAATGTATTTCTATAAAAGATACATATTAAAACGTGTTTATACAAAATACATATTAAAATACACAGAACAGAGATTAAACACAAGACATGAGAAACCTGCTTGCAGGGCCTCCCTTCCCACTCTCTGCTTGCACCCGATTCCTTCCTTGACTTCCTTTCTCCTTCCACTTCTTTCAGATCAAGACCATCTTGAGTGGCTTCATTATCCGGGGCTACCTGGGCAAGTGGACGCTGGTCATCAAGACGGTCACGCTGGTGCTGGCTGTCTCCTCAGGGCTGAGCCTGGGTAAGGAGGGGCCCCTGGTCCACGTGGCCTGCTGCTGCGGGAACATCCTCTGCCACCTCTTCACCAAGTACCGCAAGAACGAGGCCAAGCGCCGAGAGGTGAGCCCCGTCACCAGCTCTGGTTGCTCCCCCTCCGAACGGAGGTGCCTTTTGCCATCCTTGCGATGCAGGTTCAAAGCGTTAGTATTGGGGAATCTGAGCTGTTAGGCTCAAAATAACCTCGGTTGGAGTGATTCCACCACGAATATAGCAGGGTACCAGAAGTAAACTTCATAACCAGCAGAAACTTATGTGTTGTGAAACTGGGGCAAGCTTCAATTCTTAGGATGGCACAGGATTGCAGTCAGAACTTTAGGTTCAAAAATATTTACCAAAGTAAAAGAAATACATTCTTGATAGAAAAGGTCTTGGAGATAACTAGCTCACTAAATCGCATCTTCTAAAAGGGTAAAGAGTCCATGCAGCTACATTTTGCCTAGAGAGAGGCAAAATGTGCGTCCTCATTGGCGGAAAGAAAAGCAGAAGACACAGGGAAAATGGCAAATGGCTACATGGCCAGCCCAGGGCAATAAAAATACCTTTGAAAAGGAAGTTCCCTCACAGAATTCCAGTGCTACTTCATCAATGGGTATATAGTCCATGTAGCTACGTTTTGCCAAGACTAGAGAGAGGCAAAAAAGAGGCATCCTCATAGGTAGAAAGAAAAGCAGAAGAGACTGGAAAATGGTGTAGACTGGATGGTCAACCCAGGGCAATAAAACTTAAGAGGAAGTTCCCTCACAGAAGTCCAATGTTACATCATCAAATGGGGAGAAGACTGTGGCAAGGAGGAAGAGTAAAGTCAAACCTCTTTTGAGAAAACATGCATAGGAATGTGAGGGGAGAAATCCCTCAGCCTCATCCTTTCTCTAGTCTAGCTACTCATTGAGGGCTGGAAACTTGATGACACAAGACACTTGCGTGGTCCAGGGATGAAACCCAACAGCTAGGACCCATTTGCACTTGGCCCTCCCTGCTTTGACCCCCAGGTAACCCCTCCCCTTCTCCTTCCAGGTCTTATCAGCAGCAGCTGCGGCAGGGGTCTCTGTGGCCTTTGGGGCCCCCATCGGAGGGGTCCTCTTCAGCCTGGAAGAGGTAAGTATTGTCCACTCGGCTGGGACCCTGCTTTGTCAAGATGCATAGCCTTCATTGGGGCTGCTTCTTGGAGCAATGTTATGGAGCAGTAGACTCTGGTAGACTCTCGGTTAGCTGGCCCTGATTGATTCTTGGCTGGCCATTGAAATCCACAAGCATGCGGACAATTTCAACAGAAAGGAGGGAACCATGAAAATGAACTAAATCTGGCTACCAGTATTAAAATAAAGAGCAGCACTCGAAAACAGGGGAAATCCAGTCAATAATCAATCAGGGCCACCTAACGCCAACAAAAGATTTCATCAAGCAGGAAGCAGCCAAGCCTTGAAGCTGCAAGGCTTCACATTTCACATTCACACTTTCATCAAACAGACAAAGAGTTCTTTCTCCCACCCTGGACATTCCACAGATATATAAACCTCACTTGTCTAGTTTCCAACAGACCTCACAACCTCTGAGGATGTCTGCCATAGCTGCAGGCAAAACATCAGGAGAGAATGCTTCTGGAACATGGCCATACAGCCCGGAAAACTCACAGCAACCGAGTGCTTCTGGCCATGAAAGCCTTCGATGAGACACAGAAAATAGCACTTTCGAACCAGGAGCAGAAAATCTTTCAAATTTTGTTACATAATAATAATAATAATAATAATAATAATAATAATAATAATAATGCATCACACAGTCCTAGATGCTTGGGAAGTGTTCGACTTGTGATTTTGTGATATGAAATCCAGCATATAGATCTCATTTGCTGTGACATACTGTGTTTTTGTGTCAGTAAAATAATAATAATAACAACAACAACAACAACAACAACAACAACAATAGCAAAAAGCCGCCTGACTTTGGATCTGCACACATCATTCAAAAATACATCACACAGTCCTAGACGCTTGGGAAGTGTTCGACTTGTGATTTTGTGATATGAAATCCAGCATATAGATCTCATTTGCTGTGACATACAGTGTTTTTGTGTCAGTAAAATAATAATAATAATAAAAACAACAACCATAATAATAATAGCAAAAAGCCACCTGACTTGGATCTGCACGCATCATTCAAAAATACATCACACAGTCCTAGACGCTTGGGAAGTGTTCGACTTGTGATTTTGTGATACAAAATCCAGCATATAGATCTTGTTTGCTGTGACATATTGTACTTTTGTGTCAATAATAATAATAATAAAATAAAATAATAATAATAATAATAATAATAATAATAATAATAATACTTTATTTCTAGACCGCCCTCTCTCCCCAAAGGGACTCAGGGTGGTTGAGTGTTATCCCGCGTTGTCCGATTTGGGTGCCTTGCGTGACGTGAGAGTGAGCCATGTCCCCATTCTTTCCTCCTCCTCCTCCTCCTCCCTCCCCAGGTGAGCTACTACTTCCCCCTGAAGACACTGTGGCGCTCCTTCTTTGCTGCCTTGGTGGCCGCCTTCACCCTGCGCTCCATCAACCCCTTCGGCAACAGCCGCCTGGTGCTCTTCTACGTGGAGTTCCACACGCCGTGGCACCTCCTGGAGCTGGTGCCCTTTGTGCTGCTGGGGATCTTCGGGGGCCTTTGGGGGGCCTTCTTCATCCGCAGCAACATCGCCTGGTGCCGCCGGCGCAAGACCACCCGCCTGGGCCGCTTTCCCGTGACGGAGGTGATGGCGGTCACGGCCCTGACGGCTCTGCTGGCCTTCCCCAACGAATACACACGCATGAGCACCAGTGAGCTCATCTCCGAGCTCTTCAATGACTGCAGCCTTCTGGATGCCTCCCAGCTCTGCGACTACAGCAACGACTACAACAGCACCAAAGGTGGCAACCTGCCCAACCGGGCCGCCGGCAGCGGAGTCCGCACTGCCATGTGGAAGCTAGCCCTGGCGCTGCTCCTGAAGGCCTTCATCACCATCTTCACCTTCGGCATGAAGGTCAGTTGGAGGCACACCAGAAGGGGAGGAACCTTGGGGCCCCACCATGGAGGAGGGGGTGGGCAATGGAGAAAGTGCTGGAATGATGAGGAAAGCGCCAGGAATTTTTGTAAAATTGGTCTTCTGCAACTGCGCCTCCTTTTTTTATCTTCTCCTTCCCTTTCCCCTTTCTCTTCCTCCTCCTCCTTCTCCCTTTTCCCCTTCTTTATCCTTCTCTTCTCCTACTCCTCTCCTCTCTCCTCCTTCTCCCCTTTTCCCTTCTTTCTCCTCCACTTCTCCTCCTCCTTCTCCCCCTTTCCCTTCTTTCTCCTCTTCTCCTCCTCCTCTCTCTCCTCCTTCTCCCCCTTTCCCTTCTTTCTCATCCACTTCTCCTCCTTCTCCCCCTTTCCCTTCTTTCTCCTCCACTTCTCCTCCTCCTCCTCTCCTTCTCTCTCCTTCTTCTCCCCCTTTCCCTTCTTTCTCCTCTACTTCTCCTCCTCCTTCTCTCTCCTTCTTCTCCCCCTTTCCCTTCTTTCTCCTACATTTCTCCTCCTCTCCTCTCTCCTTCTTCTCCTCCTTTCCCTTCTTTCTCCTCTTCTCCTCCTCCTCTTCTCCTTCTCCCCCTTTATCTTCTTTCTCCTCCTCTTCTCCTCCTCTCTCCTTCTTCTCCCCCTTTCCCTTCTTTCTTCTCCATTTTTCCTCCTCCTCTCCTCTCTCCTTCTTCTCCCCCTTTCCCTTCTTTCTCCTCCATTTTTCCTCCTCCTCTCCTCTCTCCTTCTTCTCCCCCTTTCCCTTCCTTCTCCTCCATTTTTCCTCCTCCTCTCCTCTCTCCTTCTTCTCCCTTTCCCTTCTTTCTCCTCCATTTTTCCTCCTCTCCTCTCTCCTTCTTCTCCCCCTTTCCCTTCTTTCTCCTACTCCTCTCCTCTCTCCTTCTTCTCCCCCTTTCCCTTCTTTCTCCTTCTCTTCTCCTCTCCTCTCTCCTTCTTCTCCCCCTTTCCGTTCTTTCTCCTCCTTTTCACCTCCTCCTCTCTCCTCCTTCTCCCCCTTTCCATTCTTTCTCCTCCTCTTCTCCTCCTCCTCTTTCTCCTCCTTCTTTCTCCTCTTTCTCCTCCTCCTCCTTCTCCTATTTCTTGTTTGTTTGTTTATTTATTTATTTACAGTATTTATATTCTGCCCTTCTCATCCCGAAAGGGACTCATGGCAGAACATATACATACACACATACATAGCAAATATTCAGTGCCATTTTCTGGACAGACGAACAGACAGAAGTTTTTTTGGCATTTCTACTTTAGTGTCTGGAGGTTATCCTTGATCCCGGCCATAGGGGAGAGCTGGCGCTTCATCCACTATGATGCCGGGTTATTTGATCGTATTTCCTCCTTGCACTTTGACCTCTGGCATTTTTATGGTGTCGTAAAATACATATAGTGTAACATGCACAGATATCTATAACAACAAATACAAAAACTGCAGACTGCAAATCACAATTTCTATATTACAGGAAATTCTTCATTAAACGTAACGTGGGAACATTAACACAATTAATTAGTAACTGTTTATAAATGAAAGATTGTTTATCAATATTTTGTCAACACAATGAAACTTAAGCTTCCAAAATAACAATTACTATATACCAGGATATTCTTCATAAGTACATGACGTCAGGAATAGTAACTCAAATATTGTTAAATGCAATATAATGAGATTACAGCTTCCAAAATAACAATTTCTATGTTGTAGACGGTTCTTCATCAATATATAATGTCAGGAACAAAACACAACAGGGTCTCCCAGGTTGAAATTGTTATTTTGGAAGCTGAAATCTCATTAATCATGTTAATGTTCCCACATTACGTTTAATGGAAGAATTTTCTGTAATATAGAAATTGTGATTTGCAATCTGCAGTTTTTGTATTTATTTGTTGTAAAATACATCCCTGCCTAGGTGGACTGTAAGCTAGGCTTAACAGTCGAGTGCTCAATCCGACTGAGGCTTCAAACCTGTCACCTTCCAGTTAGCAGTGATTTATTACAGCTGACGATTAACCAGCTGTGCTACAGCCCAGCCTACTCACTCTCCTAAGGCAACACTAGCTTTGGCCCACTAACTCTGACAGGCTTCGGCCTACTCACTCTCTTAAGGCAACACTAGCTTTGGCCCACTAACTCTGACAGGCTTCGGCCTACTCACTCTCCTAAGGCAACACTAGCTTTGGCCCACTAACTCTGACAGGCTTTGGCCTACTCACTCTCCTAAGGCAACACGAGCTTTGGCCCACTAACTCTGACAGGCTTCGGCCTACTCACTCTCCTAAGGCAACCCTAGCTTTGGCCCACTAACTCTGACAGGCTTCGGCCTACTCACTCTCCTAAGGCAACACGAGCTTTGGCCCGCTAACTCTGACAGGCTTCGGCCTACTCACTCTTCTAAGGCAACACGAGCTTTGGCCCACTAACTCTTACAGGCTTCGGCCTATTCACTCTTCTAAGGCAATATGAGCTTTGGCCCACTAACTCTGACAGGCTTCGGCCTACTCCCTCTCTTAAGGCAACACTAGCTTTGGCCCACTAACTCTGACAGGCTTCGGCCTACTCACTCTTCTAAGGCAACACGAGCTTTGGCCCACTAACTCTTACAGGCTTCGGCCTATTCACTCTTCTAAGGCAATACGAGCTTTGGCCCACTAACTCTGACAGGCTTCGGCCTACTCACTCTCCTAAGGCAACACTAGCTTTGGCCCACTAACTCTGACAGGCTTTGGCCTATTCACTCTTCTCATGGTGACACTTGCTTATTTAACCCTACCACTCCTTGACTCACATATCTAGTTCATTTAAAATATTTCTGTCATTTCTCCCCCTCATTTCCCTTCTTTCTCCTCCTCTTCTTCCTCCTCTCTCTTTCTCTCACTCCTCTTCCTTTCTCCAGTTCTTCTCTTTCTCCTTCTTCTCCTTGTTCTTATCATATATTTATTTGTATCCCACTTTTATCCCTGAGGTTGAGAAGCTTAGAACTGGAAGGGAACATAGAACCCCAAAGTAGGAAGAGACCCCAAAGTTCATCCAGTCCATCCCTTTCTGCCAAGCAGGAAATCACAATGAAAGCAACCTTGACAGATGGCCTTCCATCCTAATAAGAGCTATCTAGTTCAACTCCCTGGAGACCGCTATTACTAGGAGGGAGGGAGGGTTGATGTCTGAGGTCCTCCTCTGTTGTGCCTTTTGTGGATCTTTTGTGTTCTAGATGTGTGGTTTCCCTTCCAGGTGCCATCGGGGCTCTTCATTCCCAGCATGGCAGTGGGGGCCATTGCGGGGCGACTTCTGGGGGTCGGCGTGGAGCAGCTGGCCTACTTCCACCACGACTGGGTCATCTTCAAGGGCTGGTGCAGCCCTGGCGCCGACTGCATCACCCCCGGCCTCTATGCCATGGTCGGGGCGGCCGCCTGTCTAGGTAAATGCAGGACTTTTGGTGTGCGCGGATGTGTCTTGGCTCCCAGTGCTTCTCAAGAAATGACTTCATGTTTTGCAGTGCTTAAAGTAGAGAGTGTCTCTTTGGGAATTCAGAACAGGCAACACTGTGAAGCTGTGAGGATATCTAGTCCTGCTCCAGTTCATAGTCTAAGATTTTGGGAGTCTTGGTTATGGATTTTTCTGGATCTATGCTCATGTTGACTCTTGTTTACATGTAGCTTTTGGATTATATAGATTATTGCCTCTCTAGGTCCAGGGCTTCTTAAACTTTTCCACTCATGACACCTCTGTTTCCCGAGTTCACCTTGCCCTTAGCACCAACCAGGAATCCAAAAGCAATAGTAAAATAGTTTATTGGTAAAAGTACATATAAAAAGGGAAAAATCACCAAAAGAAGTAAAAAAAAGAAAAAATCCAAGAGGTAATAATAAAAAGTAGTCAATAAGTAAAAAACCCAACCCAACTGGTAAGGAGTAAAACACTTCAGAGGCAATAATCTATATAATCCAAAAGGTACATGAAAACAAGAGTCAACATGAGCATAGATCCAGAAAACAAGAATCAAAACATGAACATAAATCCAGAAAAATCCATAACCAAAACTCCCAAGATCTTAGATTAGAACCATGAACTGGAACAGGACTAGATATCCTCACAGCTTCGCAGTGTTGCCTGATCTGAATTCCCAAAGAGGCACTCTCTACTTTAAGCACTGCAAAACATGAAGTCATTTCTTTGACCTTGACTTTCCAGCTTGTAAAATTTTCTCTGTGTTTCCTTCTCATAACGTCTTCTTGATTTCCTGAGCTTGATGCTTTTCTCCCTAAGATTGAGCCTGACATCCCTGTCTAGCTCAGGTGTTCCCTTGGACGAGCTACCTTGGTCTGACAGGTCTTTATCAGGGGTTGCTAAGCTCCTTGTGGGCGAAAGGTCCGCTCCCTATCTGCTGGACTCCAAAACAATTCCACTTTCAAACACTGTCTCACAGACAGACTCTTGCTCTGAAATCCCCAATGGGTTAAACCGCTGAGCTGCTGAACTTGCTGACCAAAAAATTGGCAGTTCGGATCCGGGGATTCGGGTGAGCTCCCGCTGTTAGGCTCAGCTTTTGACAACCTAGCAGTTTGGAAACATGCAAATATGAGTAGATCAATAGGTACTGCTTCGGCAGTAAGGTAATGGCGCTCCATGCAGTCATGCTGGCCACATGACCTAGGAGGTGCCTACATACAACGCCAGCTCTTTGGCTTAGCATTTCTCAACATGGGGGTCGGGACCCCTGGGGGGTCACGAGGGGGTGTCAGAGGGGTTGCCAAAGACCACCAGAAAGCACAGTATTTTCTGTTGGTCATGGAAGTTCTGTGTGGGAAGTCTGGCTCACTTGTTTGCTTCCGTTAGGCCAAGCCAGGACAACTGACTTCTTTGCACCAAAGTAGTAGCTTTCCCCCTTTGCTGACCCATTCTCTTCATCCTTCAATGAAGCAGGACTAACTGGTCCACAGGGAGTACCCCGCAGCATCACACATGTGCACCCGTGTCTTTCAGGTGGCGTGACCCGCATGACGGTCTCCCTGGTGGTCATCATGTTCGAGCTGACGGGGGGCCTGGAGTACATTGTGCCCCTGATGGCTGCCGCCATGACCAGCAAGTGGGTAGCAGACGCTATCGGCCGGGAGGGCATCTACGACGCCCACATCCGCTTGAACGGTTACCCATTCTTGGAGGCCAAGGAGGAGTTCTCCCACAAGACACTGGCCATGGACGTCATGCGGCCCCGCCGTAGTGACCCACCCCTGACCGTCCTCACCCAGGATAGCATGGCTGTGGAAGATGCTGAAGCCCTGGTTGCAGAAACCACCTACAGCGGATACCCAGTGGTGGTCTCCCGGGAGTCTCAGCGCCTGGTGGGCTTTGTCCTCCGCAGGGACCTCATCATCTCCATCGGTGAGTATTGGAGAGAGAATGGAGCTGTCATCCCCTCCTCTGGATGTCACTTTAGGAAGGCGGTGGGCTGCCTTCTTTCACTCGAGGTTCATTCGATTTTCTATATGGCAGGGGGATGAATAAGATTGTGATGGGTTGTTTTGAGAGGTCTCATTGGTCCCAAGGAGACCCTTGTGAGCTTCCTTGTGGATAGAAAAAGTGGGGTGCAAATAAACAGTGGCGCAATGGGTTAAACTGCTGAGCTGCTGAACTTGCTGACAGAAAAGTCTGCAGTTTGAATCTGGGGAGCCATGTGACCTCCTGCTGTTAGGCTCAGCTTCTGCCAACCTAGCAGTTCGAAAACATGCAAATGTGAGTAGATCAATAGGAACCGCCTTGGTGGGAAGGTAACGGTGCTCCATGCAGTCATGGAGGTGTCTATGGACAACACTGGATCTTTGGCTTAGAAAAGGAGATGTGCACCGGCCCCCCCAGTCGGATACGACTAGACTTCATGTCAAGGGGAAACCTTTAGGTTTTATTGTTGAAGATTTTCACAGACGGAATCACTGGTGTGTTGTGTAGTTTCCGGACAGTATGGCTGTGTTCTACTAGCATTTTCTCCTGATGTTTCACCTGCATCTGTGCCTGGCATCAGAGGATCCTCTGAAGATGCCAGCCACAGATGCAGGTGAAACGTCAGGAGAAAATGTTGCTTCAACATGGCCATACAGCCTGAAAACCACACACTTTTAATAAGGGTTTTCAACCAATTCAACCAATTCAATATAGTTTCTGGGAGTTACAAAAATGAAGTTTCTGGATTATGACAAGTACTTTCAATGTCGGTACCGGCTATTAGGAATTGTGGGAGTTGAAGTCCAAAACACTTGGAGGGCCCAAGTTTGCCCATGCCTGGTTTAGATGCACCAAGGTCACCCCTTGGACATCTTCTCTCTCTCTCTCAAGGGCCATTATAGTCACTTCTTTCTCCATTTCCCCAGAAACTGCCCGGAAGAAGCAAGACGGGATTGTGAGCAGCTCCATCATTTACTTCACGGACCACTCCCCACCGCTGCCCCCCAGCTCCCCCTCCAGCCTCAAGCTCCGCAACATCCTGGACCTCAGTCCCTTCACTGTCACGGACCAGACGCCCATGGAGATCGTGGTGGACATCTTCCGGAAACTGGGCCTGCGCCAGGTCCTAGTCACGCACAATGGGTGAGGAGAAAAGGGCCCCTCTTTCTTGCCATGCTTGCCCTCCAATGGCCAGGGATTCACCTCTCTGCTTTCTCATTATGGAAGTCTTACTGGGAATCCCAGTTCCTTGCAGCTGTGGGAATGTGGCCTCCAGCTGGTGACAATGCTTCCTCCGTTCTCCAAATAGTGATATATATTGATATCTACCTTCTATGTATCTAATATACAGGCAGTCCCTGAGTTACAAACATGACTTACAAACACTTCTAGTTAGGAATACGGCTGAGACAACAGGAAGTGAGAGAAGTGATATGGCAACAAAAGAAGCTAATGGGATTTTGGCCTGCATCAATAGGAGTCTAGTGCCTAGATCCAGGGAAGTCATGCTACCCATACTCTATTCTGCCTTGGTCAGACCACATCTGGAATATTGTGTCCAATTCTGGGCACCGCAATTGAAGAGAGATATTGACAAGCTGGAATGTGTCCAGAGGAGGGCGACTAAAATGATCATGGGGCTGGAGAACAAGCCCTATGGGGAGTGCCTTAAAGAGCTGGGCATGTTTAGCCTGAAGAAGAGAAGACTGAGAGGAGACATGATGGTCATGTATAAATATGTGAGAGGAAGCCACAGGGAGGAGGGAGCAAGCTTGTTTTCTGCTTCCCTGGAGACTAGGACAATGGCTTCAAACTACAAGAAAGGAGATTCCTGACTGTGAGAGCCATTCAGCAGTGGAACTCTCTGCCCCAGAGTGTGGTGGAGGCTCCTTCTTTAGAAGCTTTTAAACAGAGGCTGGATGGTCATCTGTCAGGGGTGATTTGAATGCAATTTTCCTGCTTCTTGGCAGGGGGTTGGACTGGATGGCCCATGAGGTCTCTTCCAACTCTATGGTTCTATGAAGTCCCTCTCTTAGAAAGGAAATTCACTCTTTTTTTAATGTCAGGAGCAACTTGAGAAACTGCAAGTCACTTCTGGTGTGAGAGAATTGGCCGTCTGCAAGGACATTGCCCAGGGGATGCCCGGATGTTTTACCATCCTGTGGGAGGCTTCTGGCATGTCTCCACATGAGAAGCTGGAGCTGATAAGATGGGAGCTCACCCCACTCTCCGGATTCGAACTGCCGATCTTTCAGTCAGCAGTCCTGCCGGCACAAGGGTTAACCTGTTGTGCCACCAGCTGGAAGAGTTATTATCAGGTGGAAAGCTGTATCTCCAAATATATGTATGTATGTACACACACACACACACACACATACATATATGGCTGGAGTTACACTAAAAAATGTCCCTGTTCCGACTGACATACAAATTCAGCTTAAAAACAAACCTACAAGGCCTCTCTTGTTCATAACCTGGGGACTGCCTGTGTATAGATATGTCGGTGGCCCAACAGTTACCAATTCGGAGTGGCATCCTCTACAATCCGCTCTTTGGAGAGCAATAGCAAAGCATTAGCAGCATTCTGCTCTGGATAAAAGGACACCAAGAAACAAACGAAGCAATTCGGCAATAATGAAGAATACATTGTATTTACAAATGATACATAACAACATAATGTTTCCAAATACGGCAGCTGGATACAGAATTAGAGCTAAACTGGATTAGGATGTCTGGCGGCGACTAGCTTCTTCTGGCACTTCTTTTGATGTTTTTTGAAGAGTTTAGTTATGTTGTCGAAGGCTTTCATAGCCGGAATCACTGGGTTGCTATGAGTTTTCCGGGCTGTATTGCTTTGTTCCAGAAGCACTCTCTCCTGACATTTCACCCACATGTATGGCAGGCATCCTCAGAGATTGTGAGGTCTGTTGGAAACTAGGAAAATTGTGGAATAATATAGAATATATCTTTGGAATAATGCCCAGGGTGGGAGAAATAACTCTTGTCTGTTTGAGGCAAGTGCGAATGTTCCAGTTGGCCAGCTTTTTTCCCCTTCTCTTTATGTTTTGTGTATATTGTTTATATGTTTAATATTTTAATGCTATGTTGTTTATTTTATTGCAATTTGTATCTTATTTTATTGCATTTTGTTGTTTGGGCTTGTCCTCATGTAAGCCGTCCCGAGTCCATTGGGGGAGATGATAGCGGGGTATAAATAAAGTTTATTATTATTATTATTCTTGATTAGCATTGAATAGCCTGACAGCTTCAAAGCCTGGCTGCTTCCTGCCACCCTGGAAATTCCACAGATATATAAACCCCACTTGCCTAGTTTCTAACAGATCCCTCAACCTCTGAGGATGTCTACCACAGATGTGGGCGAAATGTCAGAAGAGAATGCTTCCAGAACATGGCCATACAGCCTGGAAAATTTACAGACTATATGGCCATGTTTTAGTTTAGTTATGATCCTTTCCTGCTACACATTCATAACTTCATGACTCTATAGAATGAATCCACTTAAAATCCGGTTTCTGCCTCCTGCAGAATTAAGGGGTGTGTAGTTTAGGGAGAAGCCTTTAACAGCCTCACTAAACTACAAACTCCAGAATTCTGCTGGAAGCAGAAACCAGATTTTAAAGTGGATTCATACTCTAGTGCAGGGGTCCCCAAACTACGGCCCGTGGGCCACTTCCGGCCTCCAAGGGCACTTATCCGGCCCACGGAGGAGGAGCACCCCCCCCCCACAGTACCCCTCTCTTGGCTGGCTCACGCTATCCGTCAGGCCCGATGGGCAGCGTGAGCCAGCCAAGGGCAGCTGCTCCACGTGGTCGACTCGCACGTAAAGCACCTTGCGAGGTGCTTTACTCGCAAGTAGGCCGTGCGGGGCTGCTCCTCCCTTGGCAGGCTCACGCTGCCCATCAGGCCCGATGGGCAGCGTGAGCCAGCCAAGGGAGGCTGCCCCAGCGCTCCATGCAGTCATGCCGGCCACATGACCTTGGAGATGTCTACGGACAACACCGGCTCTTCGACTTAGAAATGCAGATGAGCACCACACCCCAGAGTCAGACACGACTGGACTTCATGTCAGAGGAAAACCTTTAACTAGGAAAATTGTGGAAGATCCAGGGTGGGAGAAAGAACTCTTGTCTGTTGGAGGTAGGTATGAATGTTTCAATTGGCCACCTTGATTACCATTTCATAGCCTGACAGTTTTTAGGGAGAATCCTTTGTTGAGAGGTGATTAGCTGGCCCTGATTGTTTCTTGTCTGGAGTTCCCCTGTGTTTGAGTGTTGTTCTTTATTTACAGTTATAATTTTAGAGTTTTTTAAATACTGGTAGCCAGATTTTGTTCAGACTAGAAATAGGAAGATTTCCCATTCTCTGCTCCTGGAATTACTGCCTAAAGAGGGCTAGAATGAACCCCCTCTAAGGGCCCTTCCACACAGCAAAATAAGATATGTGCAAACAGTAGCTTGAAGTGGACTAGATTTGGGGGGGAATGGGACAGGGGTCCCCTTCCCACATTAACCCTTTTTCTCCCCTCTTTCTAGGAAGCTTCTGGGGATCATTACCAAAAAGGACGTCTTGAAGCACATTGCACAAATGGCCAACCAGGACCCAGACTCCATCCTCTTCAACTGAGCGGGGCAACAAAACACTGTCCCCTCAAGGCTTGGACTCCAGAGACTCAGAATCCGGAGCGGCCTTTACAGCGTTTTCCCATCTGGAGCGAACGATAATCATGTTTTTGTTTTTCTACAAGATAACGGATTGCACTATATAATCTGTGGGAAATTAATCTTCTCTTTAGAAGGAAAAAAATAAGACTTTTATTATATCATTCTTTGGAAGTTGGATTGGGAAAAGTAGTCCACGAAGGAGTAAAAGAAGTGGTATAAGTTGAATAATTTATTCATGTTGCTTTGCTGCCAAACGAAATCTTGAAGGAAGGGAAAAGGGGGCAGTCGTCCCTCCCGGAAACTCTGCAGAAATCCCGGCAGGGCTTTCCGACTGCATTCCTTTCTGCTGAAGCCACTCCTCTCGCAAGAGGCAAACTGCTCACTGGGATGACCTTTGGGTTGTCGTTTTTTTTAAAAAAAGACCACTGTTTAAACGCTCTACAAGTGCATTTATGATCATGTTTTGTGAATGAGAGGATTCCTTTCCAAGACCATTTTGACCTCAGCTCCCAACCAGAATGACTTCTCTATGCCAGTGGCTAGCAGATCCTTGGCAGCTTAATCCTCCTTAGGTTTACCTAGATCAGCATTTCTCAACTTGAGGGTCGTGAGGGGGTTTCAGAGGGGTCAAACATATTTCTGATGGTCTTAGGAACCCCTTTGGCACAGAAGGCTGAAGATCTCTCTGTCTATTGTCGAAGGCTTTCATGCCCAGAATCATAGGGTTGTTGTAGGTTTTTTTTTTGGACTATATGGCCATGTTCTATAGGCATTCTCTCCTGACGTTTTGCCTGCATCCATGGCAAGCATACTCAGAAGTGGTGAGGTCTGTTGGAACTAGGAAAAAGGGTTTATATATCTGTGGAATGACAAAGGACTCTTGTCTGCTGGAGTTAGGTGTGAATGTTTCAACTGACCACCTTGATGGCCTGGCAGTGCCTGGAGCAATCTTTTGTTGAGAGGTGATTAGATGTCCCAGATTGTTTTCCCTCTGTTATAATTTTAGAGTTTTTTAAATACTGGTAGCCAGATTTTGTTCATCTTCATGGTTTCCTCCTTTCTGTTAAAATTGTCCACATGCTTATGGATTTCAATGGCTTCTCTGTGTAGTCTGACATGGTGGTTGTGAGAGTGGTCCAGCATTTCTGTGTTCTCAAATAATACGCTGTGTCCAAACTCGTTCATCAGGTGCTCTGCTATGGCTGACTTCTCTGGTTGAAGTAGTCTGCAGTGCCTTTCATGTTCCTTGAGTCGTGTTTGGGCAATGCTACTGCATTTGGTGGTCCCTATGTAGACTTGTTCACAGCTGCATGGTATACAGTAGACGTCAGGAGAGAATGCCTCTAGAACATGGCCATATAGCCTGAAAAACCCTACAACTTCTGTCTGTCCTTCCTTTTTGGAAACATATAGCAAATCCACTCACCAAAAGCCCTCCTCTAATGTGATTGGCTGGCCTCTCTGCCAAGGGGAGGGCTGTTTTTGGGTTGAGAGCAGGCGTGCTCGGTGCATGGCAACATGGTACGCATGCGCAGTCAAGGGAGAGCATGCAAGGCTGGATGGATACTCGTGCCAGCAAGTTCTTTCAAAGCATGAGGATTCTGTGTAGGAAGTTTGGCCCAATTCTATCATTAGTGGGGTTCAAAATGCTCTTTGATTGTAGGTGAACTATAAATCCCAGCAACTGCAACTCTCAAATATCAAGGTTTATTTCCCCCAAACACCACCAGTGTTCACATTTGGGTATATTGAGTATTTATGCTAAGTTTGATCCAGGTCTATCATTGTCTGAATCCACAGTGCTCTCTGGATTCAGGTGAACTACAACTCCAAAATTTAAGGTCAAGGCCCACCCAATGCTTCCAGTACTTTCTGTTGGTCATGGGAGTTCTGTGTGCCAAGAATGTTTCAATTCCATCGTTGGTGGAGTTCAGAATGCTCTTTGATTGTAGGTGAACTATAAATCCCAGCAACTACAACTTCCAAATATCAAGGTCTATTTTCCCCAAACTCGATCACTGTTCACATTTGGGCATATTCAGCATTCATGACAAGTTTGGTCCAGATCCATCATTGTGTGAGTCCATAATGCTCTCTGGATATAGGTGAACTACAACTCCAAAACTCAAGATCAATGCCCACCCAATGCTTCCAGTATTTTCTGTTGGTCATGGTAGTTCATAGGTGGAATTCAGAATGCTCTTTGATTGTAGATGAACTATAAATCCCAGCAACTACAACTACCAAATGTCAAGGTCTATTTTCCCCAAACCCTATCAGTGTTCACATTTGGGCATATTGAGTATTCATGGCAAGTTTGGTCCAGGTTTATCATTGTTTGAGTCTATAGTGCTCTCTGGATATAGGTGAACTACAACTCCAGAATTCACGGTCAATGTCCACCCAACGCTTCCAGCATTTTTTGTTGGTCATGGGAGTTCTGTGTGCCAAGAATGTTTCAATTCCATCATTGGTGGAGTTCAGAATGCTCTTTGATTGTAGGTGAACTATAAATCCCAGCAACTACAACTCCCAAATGACAAAATCAACCCGAACAGTATTCAAATTTGTGTGTATTGGGTATTTGTGCCAAATTTGATCCAGTGAATGAATCAGATATTTACATTACGACCCATAACAGTAGCATCCCTCCAGCACAAAACATATTCTAGATCTCTATAAAATGATCATCTTCTATCTGCTTGAAAACTAGTGGGCGGACTGCTCCAGTTCATACCCAGCTCTAAGTGTTTTTTCCTCTTTCAGTTTCCATTTCTTTGCCTCCAAACAGTTTTGATACCACTGTAACTACTACAGGTCAAGGCTATGGAGTGTTGGGTGCTGAAATTTTATAAGCTCCTTAACCTTTTAAGTAATTCCCAGGATTCCACAGCATTGAGTCAAGGCAGTAAAAGTGGGATCCAACTGCATTTGTTCCACAACATATACTTGCAGCTTCAACGATAGGGTGAAAAAAGTACATTCTGCAGTCACCTCCCAAGAAAGGATTTCCCCCGGCAGTAAGAAGCCAGATCTTGAAACTGCTAGGCCATTAAATGTTAATCAAGGTGGCCAATTGAAACATTGAGAGCTATCTCAGAAAGACAATTCTTCCACCCTGGATGTTCCACAGATATAGAAACCCCATTTTCCTAGTTTCCAACAAACCTCACAACCTTTGAGTATGCCTGCCATCGATATGGCTGAAATGTCAGGAGAGAATGCTTCTGGAACATAGGCCATAGAGCCTGGAAAACTCACAACAACCAATTGATTCCAACCATGAAAGCTCCACAGATATAGAAACCCTATTTTCCTAGTTTCCAACAAACCTCACAATGTTTGAGTACGCCTGCCATTGATGTGGCTGAAACGTCAGGAGAGAATGCTTCTGGAACATAGCCATAGAGCCTGGAAAACTCACAACAACCAATTGATTCCAGCCATGAAAGCTCCAGATATCGCAACCCCATTTACCTAGGTTCCAACAAACCTCACAACCTTTGAGTACGCCTGCCACTGATGTGGTTGAAACGTCAGGAGAGAATGCTTCTGGAACATGGCCACAGATATTTACATTATTTTTTCCAGGCCATAGAGCCTGGAAAACTTACAACAACCCTTTGACTCCAGCCATGAAAGCCTTCAACAGCGCTTTCTGCAGTTTTTAAGTGGTCAAAACAGTTTTGTAGCAACGGAATAGCCACTTCTGAGAAAATCACTCCAGTTTGAAGATGTCTCTCACCATTAATCCCTTTGCAAAAAGCCCCCAGCTGCTGTGGCTGCCTCGTTTTCCCTGACTGCAAATATTTACATATTTCTTTCCTCCCCTTTGGACCCTTTTTGGACCCTCCAAAACCCCAAAGTAGAAGAAGAGAGCCATCTCTTGCACTTCCATGTCCTGGAGCTTTGTTTCACCTGAGACGATGTGCAAACCTGAAAGTCCAGTTAGAGCTACATACAACCGAAGTGGGAAGGGCAGAAAAAAAGGCTGAGATCCCCTTTCCTCGTCTCTGGTGCCTTCAGGCTATGCAAACAGGTGCCACACTGACCTACATTTCTGGCCAAGGCAACCTTTCTTGTTTTAACAATGCACCTGAACACAACACAGCCATACCGAAGGGAGGCTGTTTTGCAAGAAGTAGTTTTTTGTTTCCCCGAAGGTTAGCAGTAAAAGCTTGTCGAAATCATCAGAATTCCTGGCTTAGCAGAAGAGGTGCATGTCTCCGGCAGATTGTAAACATGCAACAGGGAGGGCAGGTGTCATGATCTGTGTCCAAAAGTTTGACGGCTGAGTTGTGGTTTTCGATTGCACCACTTGACCTCACGTTACCGGCTTTTGCGTCCATTTGTATTAATCGGTTTTGGTGAGGGATAGCTTCCTTCTCATTGGAAAATGATGGGCGGAAACTAGCTGAGCATCACACAGAAGGGAATCCACTACAAGTTCCATCACACTGACAAAATGGTGAGGTGGTCCCTTCTTCCCCACTGGATTTATAGTCCTCAAGAATCTCAATTCTGGAAGGAACCCCAGTCGCGACTGCTAACCAAAGCTTGAGTGTCTCCTGCAGCTTCCAAGCAGGTCCATCCAGCCCAATGGCAACATCAAGAGGCAAACGTGGTGTCAGCGTCCAAAGGGTCCCCCAAGGGGGAAAACACCCCGCTGGTGTCATCCGTCCAACTGGAAGGCCCCAAAATAGCTGCCTGCTTCATCGCTATCGTTGATGTCCAGTGTGGAGACGGAGACGAAGAGCCTGTCCCCAGCCCGGAGGTCGAAAAGACCGCCCTGGTAGAGGGCGTGGAGGCCGTAAGTGGCGTCCTTGGCCCAGCACTTGGTGCCCACCCCTTTCAGAAGCAGCGCATTCTGCCCAGAGCCGTCTTGCATGTGGACGCACTGCACCAGCTGGCGGCCCAAGGCCTGGGCTCCGGAGCCCTCCGTCGGATAGCGGAAGTAGACCTGCGCATAGACGTAGTACTTGCCCGGCTGGCGGATGAACAGCTGGCCACCCCGGTAGCTGATGTTCTGGAGGTGGGCGTGCATGGTCTGGTCGGCCCAGTGGCCAATGGGGTGCCGACACGACTGGGGCAACTCCCCAAACTTCGCCAGAGCCTCTGTAAGGAAGGGGAGGGGGAAGAGAGAGAAAGAGAAAGGGATTCGGTCAGGAGAGAATGCTTCTGGAACATAACCATAGATATCTACATTATGTTTTCCAGGCCATAGAGCCTGGAAAACTTACAACAACCCTGTGATTCCAGCCATGAAAGCCTCATGGCTGGAATCTCAACCTTCTTAATGCAGCGACCCCTTAAGACAGTTAATCATGTTGTGGTGACCTCGCAGCCATAACATTATTTTCGTTGCTACTTCATAACTGTAATTTTGCTACTGTTATGAATTGTAATATAAATATCTGATATGCAGGGTGTATTTTCATTCACTGGACAAAATTCGGCACAAATATTTGATATGCCCAAATTTGAATACCAGTAGGGATGGGGGAGGAGCTTGATTTATCATTTGGGAGTTGTGGTTGCTGGGATTTATAATTCACCTACAACCAAAAAGCATTCTGAACTCCACCAATGATGCAATTGAACCAAACTTAGCACACAGAACTCCCATGATCGACAGAAAATATTGGAAGGGTTTGGTGGGCATTGATCTTGAGTTTTGGAGTTGTAGTTCACCGACATCCAGAGAGCACTGTAGACTCAAACAGTGATGGACCTGGACCAAACTTGGCACAAATATTCCATATGCCCAACTAGGAACACAGATGGAGTTTGGGGAGAATAGACCTTGACATTTGGGAGTTGTAGTTGCTGGGATTTATAGTTCTCCTACAACCAAAAAGCATTCTGAACTCCACCAACGATGGAATTGAACCAAACTTGGCACACAGAACTCCCATGACCAACAGAAAATACTGGAAAGGTTTGGTAGTCATTGATCTTGAGTTTTGGAGTTGTAGTTCACCTATATCCAGAGAGCACAACGATGTGGACTCAAACAGTGATGGATCTAATATGCCCAAGTGTGAACACTGGTGGAGTTTGGGGGAAAATAGACCTTCAATTTTGGGAGTTGCAGTTGCTGGGATTTATAGTTCACCTACAATCAAAGAGCATTCTAAGCCCCACCAACGATAGAATTGGGCCAAACTTCCCATACAGAACTCCCATGTCTTGAATGCACTCGCTGGTGCAAGCTTCCCTCCAGCCTCACACGTTGTCCCTCACCTACACATGTGCGCCAATCTGCCATGCGCTGAGTATGCTTGCTCCCCCACACTTAGAGTCTCAGGAACAGCCCTCCCCTTGGCTGAGCCAATCACATGAGGACTTTTGGTGAAAGGATTTACTGTGTGTTTCCAAAAAGGAAGAGAAGGGCAGACAGAGAGATCTTCAACCTTCTCTGCCAAAGGGGTTCCTAAGACCATCAGAAATATATGTTTGTTGGTGATCTTTGGCGACCCCTCTGAAACCCCCTCGTGACTGCCCCCTAGGGATCCCTCTAGACCCCCAGTTTGAGAAACACTGGAGTCAAGTTTGATGTATAGAAAATATCAGAGCATCTCCATGTGATGGCTCAAGAATGCAGTGAGAGGCCTGCTATGAGAAAAAGAGTGATAAATTTGGCATGGCTTGTGGTGAAGGGACACCAACAAGAACCCCTAGGAGGAGTGGCTGAAGGGCCGTGGATGTTCAGCCTGGGGAAAAGGAGTCCAAGGGAAGGGGATGCCAGTGAGGAGGAAGGGGCAAGGTTGGCTTCTGCAGCTTTGGTCGCTAAGCCACAACCAAGTCATGGATTCAAACCCCCTGAAAGCCCTCCAATTGTGGAATATACTGTTGGAAGTCTGCTGGAGTCTCCTTCCTTCTCTGCAGGTTTTTACACAAAGGCTGGCTGGCTAGCCCTCTGTTGGGAGGGATTTGATTGACTCTCCCTGTCTGGCCAAAAGGGATTGGACTGGATGGCCTTTGACGATCTCTTCCAACTCCCTGATTGTATGAGATCTAGAAGCAGGACTGGGAAGCAGCAAGATCTTGATGCTCTTGGACTGCCATTACCCAGCAGGAGCCCCCGGTGAGGCAATGGGTTAAACCCTTGTGCCAGCAGGACTGCTGACAGATAGGTCAGCGGTTTGAATATGGGGAGAGAGCGTTGTTAGTTTCATAGAATCCTAGAGTTGGAAGAGACCTCATGGGCCATCCAGTCCAACCCCATTCTGCCAAGAAGCAGGAAAATTGCATTCAGAGCACCCCTGACAGATGGCCATCAAGCCTCTGTTTAAAAGCTTCCAAAGAAGGAGCCCCCACCACACTCCGGAGCAGAGAGTTCCACTGCTGAATGGCTCTCACAGTCAGGAAGTTCTTCCTCATGTTCAGGTGGAATCTCCTTTCTTGTAGTTTGAAGCCATTGTTCTGTGTCCTAGTCTCTAGAGACTATGTCTTCCTCTCACGTATTTACACATGGCTATCATATCTCCTCTCAGCCTTCTCTTCTTCAGGCTAAACATGCCCAGCTCCTTAAGCAGCTCCTCATAGTGCTTGTTCTCCAGACCCTTGATCATTTGAGTCGCCCTCCTCTGGACACATTCCAGCTTGTCAATATCTCTCTTCAATTGTGGTGCCCAAAATTGGACACAATATTCCAGATGTAGTCTAACCAAGGCAGAATCGAGAGGTAGCATGACTTCCCTAGATCTAGACACTAGGCTCCTCTTGATGCAAAATCTCATTGGCTTTTTTTGCCGCCGCATCACATTGTTGTCCACAAAGACTCCATGTTTAACTTGCTGTCCACAAAGACTCCAAGATCTTTTTCACACGTACTGCTCTTGAGCCAGGCGAGAGTTCTCCATGCGGGCACATGAGAGAAGCTTCCCACAAGGATGGTAAAACATCAAACATCCAGGCGTCCCCTGGGCAACGTCTTTGCAGGTGGCCAATTCTCTCACACCAGAAGCAACTTGCAGTTTCTCAAGTCGCTTCTGACATGAAAAAAAAAATTACCCAGCAGACTTTTAGCCAGTAAGATTCCTATCCCATTATAGGGGGCATTGGTAATGGACCCTGGAAAAATATTTCCACTTATCCAAAGGCCTCCTTTCTAAGACAGGGACAGACACTCTGAATAGATCTCTTGGGCTTCCCGCTCCCATCAGCTCCTCTCCTGCTCCCAAGGAGGCCTTACAGAGACCTCCTCCTTCTCGCCTACCTGGCTGGACGGGGCTCAGCCGTCGGAGCGTGAGGTGTGCTGAAGGCCTCCTTCCCGATGGTTGGCTGGTCAGTGGCTGCTCGGAAGAGAACTTCTCCATGGTGCCTGCAACCAGAAGGGAAGGTCAGCATTGCGCCAAGCCTTTGGGGAAGGCCAGTCTTTGAGGAAGGCTGCCAACCTGCTGCTTTTTATTTATGTATGTATTTATTTACTGCATTTATATACCGCTTTTCTCCTCCTGAGGCAACTCAAAGCAGTTTCCAACATTATAAAGGCAAAAATCAATGCTGTACATATATGTGAAAACCAAAACATAATAGCTATTATTTATTTACGACATTTATATGCCGTCCTTCTCACCCCGAAGGGGACTCAGAGCGGCTTACAAGATATATTTTCATACAATATATTATATTATTAGCATAGTACAATATCAGTTTTATATATTATTATATTGCACTATACCATTATATTGTAATATTATTAGTAATATTACATGTAATGTAAATATATAATTATAATTATAATATTGTATTATTATTACTAGTATTATATATATTATATTATATAGCTAGATTATAGCATATAACAATAAATTAAAAACCTAACCAAACTGAAAAATATAAGCATAACATAACATAAAATAGACATAAAAGCATAAAAATTAAACATCGATAATACAATAACACTGATATCAAAACCCACCCGTAAACAACACAATTTAAAAACAGTTATTAAAATCACACCATCCAAAATCAAATCCATAGTCGTTCCATTGCTTTGTTCATTATTCCTTATTCTCTTATTGTGCTAAGAACTTTGCTGTCTGAAAGCTTGGTCACATGACCACGTTTTTACTTTCTTCCTGAATGACAGGAGCTGCTCTAATTTAAAATCACACAATCCAATATCGTAGTCCATGGCCATTCCAATTTGTCATTGCACTACTCCACCTTTTCGCACTGATAAGTTACTCACTGTATGTTTGGTTGCACATCCACGTCCTTAGCCTTTCCTAAAGGAAAGAGGGAGCTGATCTAATTTCATCCCACTCCCTCCTGACCTTATGGAGGGAGTTCCATAGCCAAGGGGCCACCACTGAGAAGGCCCTGTCTCTCATCCCCACCAGTCACCTTGCGAGGGAGGTGGATTCAAGAGCTGGGCCTCCCCAGAAGATCTTAATCTCCAAGGTGGATCATAGATGGAGATACGTTTGGACAGGTAAGCTGGGCTGGAACTGTTTAGGGCTCTATAGGCTAAAGCCAGCACTTTGAATTGTGCTCAGGAGCAGACTGGCAGTGAGTAGAGCTGGCATAAGAGGGGAGTTGCATGCTCACTGTATGCTGCCCCAGTTAGAAATCTGACTGCTGCCTGTTGGACCACGTGAAGCTTCCGAACAGTCTTCAAAGGCAACCCCACAAACAGCAGACTGCAGTAGTCTATCCTTGATGTAATAAGAATGTGGACCACTGTGGCCAAGTCTGACTTCCCAAGATATGGGCACAACTGGTGCTCAATGTGCAAAAGCTTCCCTTTGGGACCACAGTCTCTTCTGCTCAGAAGGGACCTTGCTACCCACTCTGTAGTACTTTGGAGAAACTTCCCTGCATCATCTATGATCTGCCCTGTGAATATGCCTTATGCCTTTATCTATTCAACCCAAGACTGTGGGATGCTCTCTTGCTCTCCCATTCCTGCCCCAGACTCACCTGCCTGAGCACTCTTCTGGATAACGTCCTCCGTCACCTGAAACAGGAGTTTGGGGGGGGGGAGCAATGAATAGAGTGTGAGGACCTTAATATATCTCGTATTGTACCCTTTTCCCTGCCCCCCCCCCCAAGGGTCCCGGTTACAATCGGAAACGGGGGTGCTATGCAGATTTAAGAAGTGCTTTTGTCCAAAGGCGAACCTGCCTCTGCTGCAACCAGGAAGAATATGGAGGGCAGAAAAAGGGACCTGAGAAAAGGAAGATGAAGTCCGCTTGCATTTGGGGCAAACCAGGTTCTTGCTTGGAAAGCTTCAGTCCCAGATTTGTGGTACAGAGCATAATGATTTGGGTCATCTTTGTGCTGGTGCCTCCTCTCTATGGCCGATCCCATGATATACATAAAGGCCCTTTTCTCCTCTCTTAGTGGACCATGTGTTGACTTCTTATCCCTGGTCATTGGCTTCTCCCATGACAAAAGGTAAAGGGCAAAAGAGGTCCCTGAGTGGGGGTCCGCCCCTCTCCCATAAAGCCCTGCCTCTTGCGCCTGGGCAGCAGGGGAAGGGAGTGCCCAAGGCTCACCCCAGTGACGTAATTCCGGATGCTGCTGGCCATCTTGAGGCAGGACTGGTTGCCCACCAGCTCCTCCCAGTTGGAGAGATCCTGCAGTCGGTTGAGCAGCACAAGGCACCGCAGCTCCTCCGAAGTGCCCTGGGCCTCAGCCTTGAGCTGCGGAAGGAAACAGAGAAGGGAGAATAAAAAATCTATATAAATAAAAATGTAATGTTCGTTTGTGGGATTAACAGAACTCAAAAACCACTGGACAAATTGACACCAAATTTGGACACAAACCTCAGAAGTCTTCATTTCCCAAAAATAGATTCCAAGGCGAGGGGATGAACACAGAATTTTATTTTGCAAAACAAACTGTGGGCAACATGAGAAGGAAGTGCCACCGGTTGGCTTTTATGAAATTTCCAAGGACATTTTACACCTCTCAAAATTCCTTTCCATTCCCCTTTCATCCTCCCATGCTACCTTTGATTAGAATCATAGAATTGGAAGAGACCTCATGGGCCATCCAGTCCAAAAAGCAGGAATATTGCATTCAAAGCACCCCTGACAGATGGCCACCCAACCTCTGTTTAAAAGCTTCCAAAGAGGGAGCCTCCACCACACTCTGGGGCAGAGAGTTCCACTGCTGAATGGCTCTCACAGTCAGGAAGTTCTTCCTCATGTTCAGATGGAATCTCCTCTCTTGTAGTTTGAAGCCTTTGTTCCACGTCCTAGTCTCCAAGTAAGCAGAAAACAAGCTTGCTCCCTCCTCCCTGTGACTTCCTCTCACGTATTTATATGTATTTTTCAGGCTAAACATGCCCAGCTCCTTAAGCCGCTCCTCATAGGGTTTGTTCTCCAGACCCTTGATCATTTTAATCGCCCTCCTCTGGATTAGATGCTTATCAAAACAGTTCAGGAAAGCACAACTTCCCAATTAAAGTCATTCAATATATTAATATATCATCTGGGCTTTTTTCCTTCCTTTGAGGCATCTATTTTGGTCCAATCCATCTGACACTATTTTGTTTGAACTGTCTACATCTAAGACCTGCTTTTTTGGGTTTACTGTCTTGTGACTTCCTTGACTTGACATTCCAAACCTTCAACTGATGTCTCCTTTTGCATATCTAAGGAAGTGATGGGCTGTTTATGGTTGGGCTCTGTTGCTCTTCTTTCAACTGCTGCTTGTTCTGTGTCTCTCTCGTGGCTTAACTCTAAAGGCGAAGGCTGATTTCCTTTGAACCCTAAAGACCAGAGTTTCTCAACCTCCCTAATGCCGCAACCCCTTAATACAGTTCCTCATGTTGTGGTGACCCCCAACCATAACATTTCTTTCATTGCTACTTCATAACTGTAATTTTGCTACTGTTGTGAATCATAATGTAAATATCTAATATGCAAGATGTATTTTCATTCACTGGACCAAATTTGGCACACATACCCAATATGCCCAAATTTGAATACTGGTGGGGTTGGGGGTGATTTTGTAATTTGGGAGTTGTAGTTGCTGGGATTTAAAGTTCACCTACAATCAAAGAGCATTCTGAACGCCACCAACGATGGAATAGAACCAAACTTGGCACATGTATAGTTGGAGGTGACCACTCCCCCAATAATAGATAGTTTATAATCAGGGAATTCATAGTTTTGCTAAGGACCCCAGGCTGAAATGACACCTGGAACTCCCATGACCAACAGAAAATACTGGAAGGGTCTGGTGGGCATCAATCTTGAGTTTTGGAGTTGTAAGGTAAAGGTAAAAACTGTCCCCTGACATTAAATCCAATAATAATAATAATAATAATAACAACAACTTTATATACCACTCCATCTCCCCTCAGAGCGGTTCCCAGGTAACATCACAAAACATACAAAGTAAAAAAAACCCAACATAACCATAAGATTAACAAAACTAAATATAAGCATAAAAATTGTCGCCATAAAGTTATGTCCAAATCTCGGGGTTGGTGTTCATCTCCATTTCTAAGCCAAAGAGCCAGCATTGTCCATAGACACCTCCAAGGTCAAGTGGCCGAGATGACTGCATGGAGCGCTGTTATGGAGTTGTAGTTCACCTACATCCACTGTGGGCCCAAACAATGATACATGCACTATGGACCCAAACAATGATAAATTTGAACCAAACTTGGCACAAATACTCAATATGCCCAAATATGAGCACTGGTGGAGTTCAGGGAAAATAGACCTTGAAATTTTGAGTTGTAGTTGCTGGGATTTATAGTTCACCTACAATCAAAGAGCATTCTGAACCCCACCAATGATAGAATTGGGCAAACTTTCCACACAAAATCCCTTGCCTTGAAGAGCCTCACTAGTGCAAGCCTCCCTCCAGCCTCGCACACTCTCCCTCGCTCACACATGTGCACCACACTACCATGTGCTAAACATGCCAGCTCTCTCCTCCCCACTTGGAGTCTCAGAAACAGCACTCCCCTTGGCTGAGCTGCTGGCCAATCATAGCAGAGGAGAGCTTTTGGTGGAAGGATTCATGGTGTGTTTCCAAAAAGGAGAAGGATAGGCAAAGAGATCTTAAGCCTTCTCTGCCAAAGGGGCTCCCAAGACTATCAGAAATATATGTTTTCTGATGGTCTTTGGTGACCCCTCTGAAACCCCCTCATGACTGCCTTTTGCAGCTGACAGATGGTAATTATGTCAGCGCCGATTGTTTTTAAGTGCAGGCCAAGGTCTTGAGGCACTGCACCCATTATTATTATTATTATTATTATTATTATTATTATTATTATTATTGCTATTATTATTATTTGCTTAATTTATGACCATAGACCATGTATTTAATCAAACCTCTTCTTCGTACTATTGCTATTTATTAATCAAATAAAAGCAGGGACTTGCTGGAGGAAAGGTTTAGAGAAGGCACTTTCTGATCTCCTTGCAAAAGCGCCAAGATTCCTGAGCGCAAATTCCACACAAAGCCGTTCCCAGTGGGCATCTAGGAATCTAACACTCTATGAAGCTTCGCAAGGAGGTTGTGCAATCCCGTAAAAACATACTCCTGAGTCAAGAGGTTGGCAAGAGTCTGCTCTGTTGTCTCGACACTGAAAAAGATTCTTTTGTTTATTACGTACTTAAAGCAGCCTAGGCTAAATCCAGATGGGGTTTGGATGTATGTAAGTAAGTAACCACTTTTCCCAGACACAGAAACATCTGCACAAGGAAGGCTGCCCAGCCTCCCTCCCAAAGGCCACCAAAGGCAGGAAGAAAGGGAGTAGAGACCCAAAAGCAGCCCAAGGGGAGCAGATCCATCCCTTTCAGAGGAAGCAAAATGCCTCAAAGGCTGACTCATAGCTCCAACCAGATGGGCATTTGGCCTGTTGTCGCTTTTCAGCCGTCAGTCACCAAGGAACTGGGTCAGCTGTTGGGAAACGGGTGTAAACACAGCAAACGACACACGCAACGCAGCCGCCGGGGACACGCCAAGGTCAGACATGCACTGGCCAGCTACTCTCCAGAGAATGCCAATTCAGCATATCATCTGCAAAGCCAAGAAGATGTATTGTTGAAGGCTTTCATGGTTGGAATCACTGGGTTGTTGTAGGTTTTTTCGGGCTATATTCTCTCTTGACGTTTCGCCTGCATCTATGGCAAGCATCCTCAGAGGTAGTGAGGTCGACCTCACTACCTCTGAGGATACTTGCCATAAATGCAGGTGAAACGTCAGGAGAGAATGCCTCTAGAACATGGCCATATAGCCCGAAAAAACCTACAACAACCAAAAGATAAGAAGCCTTCCTGCACAGCACCTGCCCCTACCCATCTTCCACTAACACAGTATTTATCAACCTTCCTGATGCCGCAACCCCTTAATATTTATATGTTACTAGCCGTCCCCTGCCACGCGTTGCTGTGGCCCAGTCTGGTGATCTGGAAAATAAAGTAATGTCAAAGTGTGGGTTTCTAATATATGTAATTTCTTTATGCTTGTGGGTAAACAGTATAATTTCTTTGTCAGTGCTGACGTAGTGATTGTCTGGTTTGCCTACTCAAACATATAATTGTCCTTCTTTACAGGTCCCTTTCAAATCTATGATACTATATCTGTGCGTGTGTGTGAATCATATCTATCTATATCTATGGCTGGATGGCTCTTTGTCAGGAGGGCTTTGATTACGTTTTCTTGCCCTGGTGAAAAGAGTTGGACTGGATAGCCTTAAGTATTTTCTGTTGGTCATGGGGGTTCTGTGTGGGATATTTGCCCCAATTCTGTCATTTGTGGGGTTCAGAATGCTCTTTGATTGAACTATAAATCCCAGTAACTACAAATCCCAAATTTCAAGGTCTATTTCCCCCAAACTCCATCTGTGTTCATATTTGGGCATATGGAATATTCATGCCAAGTTTGGTCCAGATCCATCATTGTTTGAGTCCACAGTGCTCTCTGGATGTAGGTGAACTACAACTCCCGCACTCAAGGTCAATGCCCACCAAATCCTTATAGTGTTTTCTGTTGGTTATGGGAGCCCTGTGTGCCACGTTTGGTTCAACTCCATAATTGGTGAAGTTCAGAATGTTCTTTGATTGTAGGTGAACTATACAACATTGTTTGAGTCCACAGTGCTCTCTGGATGTAGGCAAACTACAACTTTCACACTCAAGGTCAATGCCCACCAAATCCTTATAGTGTTTTCTGTTGGTCATGGGAGTCCTGTGTGCCACATTTGGTTCAATTCCATCATTGGTGGAGTTCAGAATGTTCTTTGATTGTAGGTGAACTATACATCATTGTTTGAGTCCAAAGTGCTCTCTGGATGTAGGTGAACTACAACTCCCACACTCAAGGTCAATGCCCACCAAATCCTTATACTGTTTTCTGTTGGTCATGGGAGTCTTGTGTGCCACGTTTGGTACAATTCCATAATTGGTGAAGTTCAGAATGCTCTTTGATTGTAGGTGAACTATAAATCCCAGCAACTACAACTCCCAAATGACAAAATCACATTTTTTTGAGTGAAGGACCTACATTGGGTTGTTAGGGGTATGCAGTCCAAATTTGGTATCAATTCGCCCACTGGTTTTTGAGTTCTGTTAATGAACATTACATTTTTATTTATATAGATTTATTTAAAATATATATATTCCATCCTTCTCACCCCAAAGGGGCCTCGGGGCGGAGGAGTGCATATATACGGCAAACATTCAGTGCCGGGACATAAATTCATTATATGCATACATAAACATTAAAAACATTTGTCTCAATATTAAAACATACTGTTTAAAACTAGATCTTAATACAGTTCCTCATGTTGCGGTGACACCCAACCATAAAATTACTTTCATTGCTACTTCATAACTGTGATTTTGCTACTGTTATGAATCACAATGTAAATATCTGATATGCAGGATGTATTTTCATTCACTGGACCAAATTTGGCGTAAATACCCGATATGCCCAAATTTGAATACTGGTGGGGTTGGGAAGGGGATTGATTTTGTCATTTGGGAGTTGAAGTTGCCGGGATTTATAGTTACAATCAGAGCATTCTGAACTCCACCAACAATGGAGTTGAACCAAACTTGGCACACAGAACTCCCATGACCAACAGAAAATACTGGAAGGGTTTGGTGGGCATGATCTTGCGCTTTGGAGTTGTAGTTCACCTACATCCAGAGAGTACTGTGACTCAAACAATGATGAATCAGGACCAAACTTGGCACGAATACTCAATATGCCCAAATGTGAACACTGGTGGTTTGGGGAAAATAGGCCTTGACATTTGGGAGTTGTAGTTGCTGGGATTTATAGTTCACCTACAATCAAAGAGCATTCTGAACTCCACCAATGATGGAATTGAGACAAACTTGGCACACAGAACTCCCATGATCAACAGAAAATACTGCAAGGATTTGCTGGGCATTGACCTTGAGTTTTGGAGTTGTAGTTCACCTACATCCAGAGAGCACTGTGGACTCAAACAATGAAGGATCTGGACCAAATTTGGCACGAATACTCAATATGCCCAAATGTGAACACTGGTGGAGTTTGGGGGAAATAGACCTTGAAATTTGGGAGTTGTAGTTGCTGGGATTTATAGTTCACCTACAACCAAAGGCGATTCTGAACCCCACCAATGATAGAATTGGGCCAAACTTCCCACACAGAACCCCCATGAAAAACAGAAAATACCGTGTTTTCTGATGGTCTTTGGCAAGTGGCATCCCATCTGTGGAACTTTCTCCCTAAGGACATCAGGTTGGCCACCTCCCTCCTGTCCTTTAGAAGACAACTGAAGACTTGGCTCTGGGACCAGGCGTTTGGTTAGTGGACAGTGGCAATTGGCAAGAAAATTTAGGATATTGGCGACATTGAATTTACCCTAATTTGGACTTGTTTAATGAATTTGTATAATGTGTTTTCATGATTTTTACTGTTTTAAATGTAATTTTTGATTGTTTATATGCTGCTAGCATATAAGCAAATAAAACAATACAATTAATATAATGTAAGTTATATTAATTGTATAGTTTTATTTGCTTATTGCTTTGTTGTTTTTACTGATGTGTTGTTGGGCTTGGCCTCATGTAAGCTGCCCCGAGTCCCCTTGGGGAGATTGTGGCAGGGTATAAATAAAGATTATTATTATTATTATTATTATTATTATTATTATTGCATCATATGTTGCTTGTGTGAAGCCACCCTGTGTCCCCCTTTGGGGGGAGAAGGGTGGGGTAGAAATGAAATAAATAAACCCCTCTGACACCCCCTTGCGACCCCTCCAAGGGTCCCAACCCCCAGGTTGAGAAACACTGCACTAGCAAAATAGCATCCACATGTCCATGGCATTTGGGCAACAGGCACCCCGCCCCTCTTTGCAACTGATTAAGTGCCTTTTGGGAGACAAAAGCAGACCTCTGTCTCATGGTTTTGGTTTCTGATGGCTGCTGAACCCCTCTGACGGTTCGCCCCTCCAACCACCAGGCAAGACCTTCACATTCTGCTTCCACTGACGTGTGTGGTCTAAAATGACCTCCAATGTTATCTCCCAATGCTTTCTCCCATTCTGACCTCCTGCCAAGGAAAGACGGGGCGGTGTTTCCAAACTGGGGAAACAAAACAAACTGTGTTGCCTTCCCCTTTCTGCCAAAATGGGGGCCACAGTAAACATTTCTGAAGCCACAGGCCTTCAGGGCCCGTTTCCGAGAAGGACAAGCCTTTCCTCGCCTATCAAAACAATCCTGTTTCTTCTCCTGGTGCAGAGGTCTCCGTACATTGACGCTTGCATGCGATTTTATTCCTTTTTAGTTGGGGCTTATCACCATGACATGGACTTTGTCTTTTTGTCTTCTGGCCAACATGGCTCTCTCTCTCTCTGTCTTTCAAAACAACACACATGCATATAGAGACCAGCATCCTGCTAGTGACATACACAAATGTTCACTCCTTACTTACTTAGGCGATCTCTCATTGTCTGAGTAGGATAATCTTCCAGGGTGGGTCCGTAGGTGACTATGGAGTCCTTTTCTTGATCTGCATCATCTCCTACAGTGAGGGCATTGGTTTCCAGGTGGAAGGCAGTCCTGGTCAGGGTTGGCTTGATGCGCCTTCCTCTTGGCACATTTCTCTCTTTCACCCTCTTCAAATTCTACAGCACTGCTGGTCACAGCTGATCTCCAGCTGGAGTGCTCAAGGGCTGGGGCTTCCCAATTCTCAGTGTCTATGCCAGAGTTTTTAAGGTTGGCTTTGAGCCCATCTTTAAATCTCTTTTCCTGTCCACCACCATTCTGTTTACCATTCTTGAGTTTGGAGTAGAGCAACTGCTTTGGGAGACGGTGGTCAGGCATCTGGACAACGTGGCCGGTCCAGTGGAGTTGATGGCGGAGGACAATTGTTTCAATGCTTCTTCCAGCACACTGACATTTGTCCGCTTGTCTTCCCAAGAGATTTGCAGGATTTTCTGGAGGCAGCGCTGATGGAATCATTCCAGGAGTTGCATGTGACGTCTGTAGACAGTCCACATTTCGCAGGCGTATAGCAGGGTTGGGAGGACAATAGCTTTATAAACAACCTTGGTATCCCTACGGATGTCCTGGTCCTCAAACACTCTCTGCTTCATTTGGAAAAATGCTGTGCTCATGAGCTCAGGCGGTGTTGTATTTCGGTGTCGATGTTGCCTTTTGTAGAGAGGTGGCTGCCAAGGTAGCGGAAATGGTCAACATTTTCTAATGTTACACCATTAAGCTGTATCTCTGGCACTGGAGAGGGATTGGCTGGTGACTGCTGGAAGAGCACTTTGGTTTTCTCAATGCTCAATGACATCCACTTGATGTCACTCCACTTGATACATGTTTGCAACTCTTTGTGGTCACTGTGGAAGTCAGTATTCCCTTCCAACCTTTATGACAACCAAAGACATTCCAGGACTCAAATGTTTTGCTGCAACAGATCTCTCGCGAGGAGGGACTGCAAGGCGTCGGACTCATGTTTGTTTCCGCCTCATAGCCAGGTACAAAGTGCCAGCTTCTCCTGCTCAGATCTGCTGGGGGTTGTTATTATTGTTGAGTATTGTATTTACTGTTATCCTACTTTTCTCTCTTGATCAGGAGCCAAAGTGGGTTGGATTGCTGTGAGTTTTCAGGCTGTTTGTCCATGTCCCAGAAGCACTCTCTCCTGATGTTTCCCCTACATAGATGGCAGGCATCTTCAGAAGTTGTGAGATTTTGTTGGAAACAAAGCAAGTGGGGTTTATACAGTATATCTGTGAAATAATGTCCAGGGTGGGAGAAAGAACTCTTGTCTGCTTGAGACAGGTGTGAATGTTGTACTTCCTAGCTTTCCTATGCAGTCAGTAATGCCCTTAATGTATGGTAAGAACACTTCCCAACAAAGGATTCCCCCCAGGCAGGAAGCAGCCAAGCCTTGAAGCTGCAAGGCTTTTCAATACTAAACAAGGTGATCATTTGGGTTGTTGTAGGTTTTTTCAGGCTATATGTCCATGTTCTAGAGACATTCTCTCCTGATGTTTTGCCTGCATCTATGGCAAGCATCCTCAGAGGTAGTGAGGTCTGTAGGAATGAGGGTTTATATATCTGTGGAATGACCAGGGTGGGACAAAGAACCCTTGTCTGCTGGAGCTAAGTGTGAATGTTTCAACTGACCACCTTTATTAGCATTTGATGACCTTGTAGTGCCTGGGGCAATCTTTTGCTGAGAGGTAATTATATGTGATTAGTTCATAGAATCAAAGAGTTGGAAGAGACCTCCTGGGCCATCTACTGATCACCTTTATTAGCATTTGATGGCCTGGCAGTGCCTGGGGCAATTTTTTGTTGAGAGGTAATTAGATTTGATTAGGTCATAGAATCATAGAATAAAAGAGTTGGAAGAGACCTCATGGGCCATCCAGTCCAACCCCTGCCAAGAAGCAGGAATATTGCATTCAAATCACCCCTGACAGATGGCCATCCAGCCTCTGTTTAAAAGCTTCCAAAGAAGGAGCCTCCACCACACTCCGGGGCAGAGAGTTCCACTGCTGAACGGCTCTCACAGTCAGGAAGTTCTTCCTCATGTTCAGATGGAATCTCCTTTCTTGTAGTTTGAAGCCATTGTTTCGTGTCCTAGTCTCAAACAGGTGATCAATTGCAGCATTCACACTTTCTTCAAGCAGACAAGAGTTCTTTCTCCCACCCTGGACATTATTCCACAGATATATAAACTCACTTGTCTAGTTTCCAACAGACCTCACAACCTCTGAGGATGGCTGCCATAGATGTGGGTGAAACATCAGGAGAGAATGTTTTTGGAATATGGCCATACAGCCCAGAAAACTCACAGCAACCCATTGATCCTAACCATGAACGCCTTCGACAACCCAAAGGGGGTTGTCTGCCAGAAAGTGTCACCATCGGCATTGTGTTTTTGGCCACATCAACACAGTTATCTGATTTCCCACTCCTCTTCATCAAGGAGAGTGGCTCTTTAGGGAGCTGCAGCACCAAAACTATGAATCCCAGTAGGCCGGGGGGGGGGGGGGGGTATATGTATGAGGACACAGAGGAGAGTTACAACACAGAAACTCAGCTACAAGTGGTCTCCAGAGTCAGGATGGGGGGCACTTGGGCTACAAGAAGGGCTCTTGATTCTGCAAGGAAAGCATCAAAAAGACCTCCCCCAGCGCTGTCCACTTCTGCTCTGGATGCCATGTGCATTTTCAGCTTTGGATTCAGGTTGTTGCAGCCCTGGAAACATGGGTCACTGTGTGAGAAACGAAACCCAAACGGGTTGGGAAGCTCTTTGGAAAGCTACGGCACAACGCCCCACCCATCCTTCCTCAGACACAAAGCAAACACACAAACACAGCCAGACCTGTTGCCAACCTTCTATGAAAACGTGTCACTGGGTGAAAAAGAGGCATAAACAGCAAGGCAGGCAGGCTGCGGAGGAAGGACCTCAATGTGGCTAAAACTTGCGAGTGGAGAAAATCTCTTCCTCCCTTCCCAACTACAACTCCCATTGTTCCTCCAGACTGGCTCTGCAGATGGGAGACATAGGTCAGGAAGCTTGAGAGGGCTGCACTGTGCTCATGGGGCCCCTGGTAGCGCAATGGGTTAAACCCTTGTGTCGGCAGGACCTAAGACCTACAGGCCAGAGGTTCGAATCTGGAGACAGTGTGGATGAGTTCCCTCTGTCAGCTCCAGCTCCCCATGCAGAGGACATTAGATAATCTTCCCACAAGGATGGTAAAACATCAAAACATCTGGGTGTCCCCTGGGCAATGTCCTTGCAGACGGCCAATTCTCTCACACCAGAAGCCACTTGAACATTTCATAGAATCCTAGAATTGGAAGAGATCTCATGGGCCATCCAGTCCAACTCCCTTCCAAGAAGCAAGAAAATTGCATTCAAAGCACCCCCGACAGATGGCCATCTTACAGCCGCTTAAACGTCAGTTGAGTACTTGGAATCATAGAATCCTAGAGTTGGAAGAGACCTCATGGGCCATCCAGTCCAACTCCCTGCCAAGAAGCATGAAAATTGCATTCAAAGCACCCCCGACAGATGGCCATCCAACCTCTGTTTAAAAGCTTCCAAAGAAGGAGCCTCCACCACACTCCAGGGCAGAGAGTTCCACTGCTGAACGGCTCTCACAGTCAGGAAGTTCTTCCTATGTTCAGAAGGAATCTCCTTTCTTGTAGTTTTAAGTCATTGTTCCACATCCTAGTCTCCAAGGCAGCAGAAAACAAGCTTGTTCTCTCCTCCCTATGACTTCCTACCATGTATTTATACATGGTTATCATGTCTCCTCTCAGCCTTCTCTTCTTCAGGCTAAACGTGCCCAGCTCTTTAAGCCGCTCCTCATAGGGCTTGTTCTCCAGACCCTTGATCATTTTAGTCACCCTCCTCTGGACACATTCCAGCTTGTCCAGAGGGCAAGAAAAAAAATCACACTCATTGGCCTCCGAAGTGGTTCTGTTTTTGAAGGGACCTCCAAGAGAAGAGACAGCACCTGGCCTCTATATGTTTGCCAGTCTTTACAAACAGAGGCCTGGCATTCTCAACACTGCACCTATGCCGTTGCCAGAAAACAGCAGCAGAAACTTTCCAAACACTTGCACCACCACACTTTCCCTCTTGGTTTCGATTATCCCTGCAGTTGCTCTGGGACATTGGCCTTTGCAGCCTTTAAAAAAAGGTGGCCAAAGAGGTGCAAACAGGAGGGGAGCGGCCTGGAAAATCTTGCCAGCTTTCTCTTTCTGGAGGTGCAATTTGCAAGAGCTGTGCCCATAAACAATGCAAGGGGTGGTTTTATGAAAGCCACCAGGAAACAGGCTTCCCAGAAGTGGTTACTTATTGCACAAAAAAGATCCAAAAGAGATATAGCAACTGACCGAGAGGCTGCTGGGCAGTTTATTATTCTTGTTTTAAATTGTATTTAAAACAACAATAATAAACTGCCCAATGTATATTATTGTTGTTTTAAATTGTTATTTCCATGATGTTTTATACTTATCGGCATCTTCCCTCTTGGTGTTTAGGAAAAGACTCAAGACCTGGATCTGGGATCAAGCCTTTGGTAATTCTGAAAGCTGATTGAATGAACTGATGATAGACAAGGACTAATGGAATGGACGGATATATGGACTCTGAACCTGAGCATGAGACTGTTTATGATTTTATTATGTATTGATATTTTTAATTAATTGTTGTAATTGTTTTTTATCTGTATTGCTGTGAATCGTCTTGGGCATCTAATTGTGCCCCCATTGTAAGCCGCCCTGAGTCCCCCCCGGGGTGAGAAGGGCGGGGTATAAGTAAATGAAATAAAAATAAATAAATAATAAATTTGGATTGTTGTTTACATGATTTTAATATGTTGCAAGCCACTTTAGGTCCTGTGAGGGAGAAAAGTGGGATAGGAATAAAGTAATTCTTATTATTCTTATTATTAGGAACACAACAAGATGAGTCCACAGCAGACAAGATCACTCTGCTGGCTGTTGTATTGGATCACACGTCGGACACTTCCCAAGTGTCTAGGACAGTGTGATTTATTATTATTATTATTATTATTATTATTATTATTATTAGGAACACAACAAGATGAGTCCACAGCAGACAAGATCACTCTACTGGCTCACATGTCGGACACTTCCCAAGTGTCTAGGACGGTGTGATTTATTATTATTATTATTATTATTATTATTATTATTATTATTATTATTATTATTATTTGAAACACAACAAGATGAGTCCACAGCAGAGAAGAGCACTCTGCTGGCTGTTGTATTGGATCACACGTCGGACACTTCCCAAGTGTCTAGGACGGTGTGATTTATTATTATTATTATTATTATTATTATTATTATTATTATTATTATTATTATTAGAAACACAACAAGATGAATCCACAGCAGACAAGATCACTCTGCTGGCTGTTGTATTGGATCACACGTCGGACTCTTCCCAAGTGTCTAGGACTGTGTGATGTATCGGCGAATAATGCGTGCAGATCCGGGCAGGGGGTCTTTTGCAGCTAACAGAGGGTAATTTTGTCAGCGCTGATTGTTTGTAAGTGCTGGCCAAGGTTTTTAGGCACTGCACCCAGAATCAGAGTTGGAAGAGACTGCATGGGCCATCTAGTCCAATTCCCTTCTGCCTTGCAGGAAAAGCACATTCAAAGTACCCCCCGACAGATGACCATCCAGTTTCTGTTTAAAAGCCTCCACTGGACTCTGAGGCAGAGAGTTCCACCGCTGAACACTCTTCTCACAGTCAGGAAGTTCCTTTTCCTGTCATTTGAACCCACTGTTTCGAGTCCTAGTTTCCAGGGCAGCAGAAGACAAGCCTGCTCTCTCTTCTTTATGACATCCTTTCACATATGTATACATGGTTCTCACATCTCCTCTCAACCTTCTTTTCTGCAGGCTAAACATACCCAGCTCTCTCATGGTCTTTCACCCTTTTAGTTGCCCTCCTCTGAACACCTTCCAGCTTAGAATCCAAGATTTCTTTTCAGCTGTGGTGCCCCGAATTCTACACCGTATTCCAGGTGAAGAGGTGGGACCAAAGCTGAATAGAGGGGCACCATGATGTCCCTCAATCAGATTTGTTCTCCTCCCGCAGATGAAAGGGAGGCCGAAGGTGTCAAAGGTTTGCCCCGAGGGGCCACCAGAGGGGCCACCCTTCGGCCTGCCATCCATTTGTCCCTTATCTCCACCGCTGCCGGTCTCACAATCTGATATTTGCAAGTTCTCCAAGGCTTCAGGTGAGAGAAACTCAGCATCCTCCTATCAGATCCTGGCCTTCCCTTGAGCTGCTTCCCCGCACGTCCTCCATGGAATTCCTTCCCAAGGAGAAAGCAATGGTTAGGAAGGCCAGCGCAGATTGTATTATCTGAGACTTTTGAGGAACCAACAATAGACTGAAAAACTGCTCATGACTTTCTATTGCTATGCTATAGAGCAGGCATGGGCAAACTTGGGCCCTCCGGGTGTTTTGGACTTCAACTCCCACAATTCCTAACAGCCTCAGGCCCCTTCCTCTCTCTTCCTTCTTCTCTTCCTTCCTTACCTCTTTCCCTCCCTCCTTTCCTTCCATTCTTTTGTCCTTCCTTCCCTCTTTCCTCCCCCTCTCTCTCCTTCCTTCCTTTTCCCTTCCCTCCCCTTCCTTCATTCCATCTTTCTCTTCCACCCTTCTTTTTCCTCCCCTCCCTCTTTCTCACTCCTGCCTTCCTTCCCTTCCACTCCTTTCTCCTTCCTTCCCTTTTGTCTTTCTTTCTCCCTTCCCTCCCATCCATCCTTCTCTTCCTCCCTCCCTTCTCTTTCCTCCTTCCCTTCCTTCCTTCCCTCTTTCTCCCTCCCTCCTTCCCTTCCACCTTTTCGTCCTTCCTTTCTTTCATCCCTCTTTCCCCTTTTTCTCCTTCCTTCCTTTTTGTTTTCCTTCCTTCCCCCTCCCTCCATTCCCTTCCATCTTTCTCTTTCCCCCTTCCTTCTTTCCTTCCTTTTCCTTCCCTTCCCCCTTTCGTCCTTCCCTCTTTCCTCCCTCCATTGCCTTCCATCTTTCTCTTTTTTCCTTTTCTTTTCTCCTTCCCTCTTTCTCCCTCCTTCCCTTCTACCCTTTCGACTTTTCTTCCTTTCCTCCCTCCTTCCCCCTTTTCTCCTTCCTTCCTTCCCCCTCCCTCTATTCCCTTCTTTCCTTCCAACTTTCTCTTTCCCCTTCCTTCCTTTTTCCCTTCCCCCCTTCGTCCTTCCTTCCCTCTTTCCTCCCTCCTTCCCTTCCATCTTTCTCTTTTTTCCTTTTCTTTCCTCCTTCCCTCTTTCTCCCTCCTTCCCTTCTACCCTTTCGACTTTTCTTCCTTTCCTCCCTCCTTCCCCCCTTTCTCCTTCCTTCCTTCCCCCTCCCTCCATTCCCTTCTTTCCTTCCAACTTTCTCTTTCCCCTTCCTTCCTTTTTCCCTTCCCCCCTTCGTCCTTCCTTCCCTCTTTCCTCCCTCCTTCCCTTCCATCTTTCTCTTTTTTCCTTTTCTTTTCTCCTTCCCTCTTTCTCCCTCCTTCCCTTCTACCCTTTCGACTTTTCTTCCTTTCCTCCCTCCTTCCCCCCTTTCTCCTTCCTTCCTTCCCCCTCCCTCCATTCCCTTCTTTCCTTCCAACTTTCTCTTTCCCCTTCCTTCCTTTTTCCCTTCCCCCCTTCGTCCTTCCTTCCCTCTTTCCTCCCTCCTTCCCTTCCATCTTTCTCTTTTTTCCTTTTCTTTCCTCCTTCTCTCTTTCTCCCTCCTTCGCTTCTACCCTTTCGACTTTCCTTCCTTCCTTTCCTCCCTCCTTCCCCCCTTTCCCCTTCCTTCCTTCCCCCTCTCTCTATTCCCTTCTTTCCTTCCAACTTTCTCTTTCCCCTTCCTTTTCCTTCCTCCTTCCCTTCCCCCCTTTCCCCTTTCTTCCTTCCCCCTCCCTCCATTCCCTTCTTTCCTTCCAACTTTCTCTTTCCCCTTCCTTCCTTTTCCTTCCTCCTTCCCTTCCACCCTTTCGTCCATCCTTCCCTTTTGTCTTCCCTCCCTCCATTCCCTTCCATCCTTCTTTCTCTTTTCCATTCCTCCTTTCCTCCTGAGGAATGTTTAGCTGGGAGAACAGAAGGTAGAGAAGGAACATGAGAACCATGGTTCAAGATTCAAAGGGGTGTCCCATTGAGGAGGAGGGAGGGGGGAAACTGACTTTCTGCTGCTCTAGAGACCAGGGCACAAGGGAGCCATGGGTTCAAATGGCAGGGAAAGAGGTTCGACTGTGAAAATTAGGAAGAACTAATAATATAATATAATATAATATAATGTATATACATATATTTATAATATTATAATGTACTGCATCTGTACATTGCAGTACTGCATCTGTACATCTGTACTGCATCTATAACATCTGTTATAGAACTCCAGTATGCTGATGACAACGTCATCTATGCGCATTCAGAAGAAGATCTACAAGCCACTCTAAACACCTTTGCAGAAGCATATGAGAAGCTCAGCTTCTCATTGAACATTGAAAAAACCAAGGTGCTTTTCCAGCAGGCACCAGCCACCCCCTCTCCAATGCCAGTGATACAGCTTAATGGTGTAACATTAGAAAATGTTGATCATTTCCGCTCCCTTGGCAGCCACCTCTCCACCAAAGTCAACATCGACACCGAAATACAACACCGCCTGGGCTCTGCAAGCGCAGCATTTTCCCGAATGAAGCAGAGAGTGTTTGAGGACTGAGACATCCTTAGGGATACCAAGGTGTTTGTTTATAGAGCTATTGTCCTCCCAACCCTGCTATATGCCTGCGAAACGTGGACTGTCTACAGACGTCACATGCAACTCCTGGAACAATTCCATCAGTGCTGCCTCCGGAAAATCCTGCAAACCTCTTGGGAAGACAAGCGGACAAACGTCAGCGTGCTGGAAGAAGCAAAGACCACCAGCACTGAAGCGATGGTCCTCCGCCACCAACTCCGCTGGACCGGCCATGTTGTCCGGATGCCCAACCACCGTCTCCCAAAGCAGCTGCTGTACTCCGAACTCAAGAACGGAAAATGGAATGTTGGAGGACAGGAAAAGAGATTTAAAGATGGCCTCAAAGCCAACCTTAAAAACTCTGGCATAGACACTAAGAACTGGGAAGCCCTGGCCCTTGACCGCTCCAGCTGGAGGTCAGCTGTGACCAGCAGTGCTGCAGAATTTGAGGAGGCACGAGCGGAGAGCGAAAAAGAGAAACGTGCCAAGAGGAAGGCGCGTCAAGCCAACTCCAACCGGGACCGCCTTCCACCTGGAAACCAATGCCCTCACTGCGGAAGAAGATGCAGAGCAAGAATAGGGCTCCACAGCCACATACGGAGCCACAAGAATATTGGAAGCGAGGGATCGCCTAAGTAAAAATGTGCTGCAATAAAATACTAATAATATATTATAATTATATATTTATATTGTATGTAATATTACTAATATAATGGTATAGTACAATATAGTAATATTTAATCCTGATATTGTACTATGCTAATCACATAATATGTTGTATGTATATATATTTTGGAAACTGCTCTGAGTCTCCTTTGGGGATGGGAATGGTGGCATATAAAGGGTGGGCACCACAATTGAAGAGAGATATTGACAAGCTGGAAAGTGTCCAGAGGAGGGCGACTCAAAGGATCAAGGGTCTGGAGAACAAGCCCTATGAGGAGCGGCTTAAAGAGCTGGGCATATTTAGCCTGACGGAAGAGAAGGCTGAGAGGAGACATGATGAGGCCAATGCATGCCCTCAGAATGCACTTTACTAGGCTGGACCACCCCCCCCCCCCCTTTTCCTGCCTTCTCCCCAAAAGCGGGTCTGCCTTGAGCCTTGCCATCGCCCTTTGTTTACCCTGTTTTGCTTTCCTTCCTTGGGAGCTTTGAGAGGGAGAGACAAAGCCCCGCCCCCTTTCCCGGGAATTAAAGGGGACGCGTCCCCTTTTTGGGGGGCTGACCTTTCCGAGGGCGACGGTGAAGTAGACGAAGAGGCCCGAGGCGGCGGCCACCTGGAGGGCCAGCAGTGCCAGCGCAGCCACCGCCAGCCAGCAGCCCCCTCCTCCGCCGCTACCACGCCGCTTCTGCTCGGGACCTGCGCTTGGAAGCATCATCATCGGCGCCGCAGAGTCCGCCGAGTCCGAGCGGAAGAAGGTCTCCGAAGGGGGCGCCATCGCCGGGACACGAAGCCCTTCGGGGAAGGGACGGAGCGAGGACTGACTGCCCAGGGACGGCGCGCTGCGCTGGTCTGTGGCTCTTCGGGAGGACACGCCCCCTTTTGGAGGGACACGCCCACTGAGGAGGGGGAGGGCGTGGCCTGGGCAGGAGTCAACAAAGGCCCCCGAGGCGCCACGTGGAGGGAGGGAGGGAGGGGGCGGGGCTGAGAAGGGGAGCGGGAAGAGAAGGAGGAGGAGGAGGAGAAAAGGGGGAGAAGGAGAAATCAAGGGAAGAAGAGGGAGGAAAGGAGGAAGAAAGAGAAGAAAAAGGAGAATGAGAAGTTAAGAAGGGGGGGAGAAAAAGAGTAAAAAGGAGGAAGGAAGAAAAGAAAAGGGGGAATGAGAAGTTAAGAAGGAGAAAGAGGAGAAGGGGAGAAAAAGAAAGAAGAAAGAGGAGAAAAGGAGGAAGAAAGAGAAGAAAAGGGGGAATGAGAAGTCAAGAAGAAGAGAGAGGAAAGGAGGAAGAGGAGGAGAAGAAAAGGGGAAGAAAGAGAAGAAAAGGGGGGAAATTAGAAGTCAAGAAAAAGATGGGGGAAGGAAAAGGAGGAAGAAAGAGAAGAAAGGGGGGAATGAGAAGTCAAGAAGAAGAGGGGGAAAGGAGGAAGAGGAGGAGAAGAAAAGAGGAAAGAAAGAGAAGAAAAGAGGGAAATAAGTCAAGAAGAAGGGGGGAAAGGAGAAAAGGGGGAAGAAAGAGAAGAAAAGGGGGAATGAGAAGTTAAGAAGAAGAGGGGGAAAGAAGAAAGAAGAGAAGAGGAGAAAAAGAAAGAAGAAAAGGGGGAATGAGAAATCAAGAAGAGGGGGAAAGGAGAAAGAGGAGAAGGAGAGAAAAAGAAAGAAGAAAGAGAAGAAAAGGAGGAAGAAAGAGATGAAAGGGGGGAATGAGAAGTCAAGAAGAAGAGGGGGGAAGAAAAAGGAGGAAGAAAGAGAAGAATAGGGGGAATGAGAAGTTAAGAAGGAGAAAGAGGAGAAGGGGAGAAAAAGAAACAAGAAAGAGGAGAAAAGGAGGAAAAAAGGTGGAAAAAGAGAAGAAAAGGGGGAATGAGAAGTCAAGAAGAAGTGAGGAAAAGGAGAAAGAGGAGAAGGGGAGAAAAAGAAAGAGGAGAGAGAAGACAAGGAGGAGAAGAAGGTGGAAAAAAGAGAAGAAAAGGAATGAGAAGTCAAGAAGTAGAAAGGAAAAGGAGAAAGAGGAGAAGGGGAGAAAAAGGTGGAAGAAAGAGAAGAAAAGGAGGAAGAAGGAGAAGGAAAAAAGGAATAAGAAATTAAAAAGAGAAAGAGGAGAAGGGGAGAAAATAGAGGAATAAAGAAGAAAAGGAAGAGGAAAAGGTGGAAGAAAGAGAAGAAAGGGGGGAATAAGAAGTCAAGAAGAAGAGGGAAAGGAGAAAGAGGAGAACAAGGGGAGAAAATGGAGGAAGAAGGAGAAGAAAAGGGGGAATGAGAAGTCAAAAAGAAGAGGGGGAAAGGAGAAAGAGGAGAAGGGGAGAAAGAGAAGAAAAGGAGGAAGAAAAAGAAGAAAAGGGGGTACCTGAGAGAAGCTTCCCACAGGATGGTAAAAGAACTAAGCCTCCCATAGCTGCAATAGTCTAAAATCTGTGAGAAAATACTGTAATGCTTGGGAAGGTGAAAGGCAACAGGAGAAGAGGAGACTGCATAACAAATAATGGACTTCCTGGCTGCCTCTGAAAGACCTGGGAAGGTGACTTGGAGGCCTCTTATCCATAGGGTTAAAGGTAAAGGTTGTCCCCTGACATTAAGTCCAGTTGTGTCCGACTCTGGGGGTTGGTGCTCATCTCCATTTCTAAGCAGAAGAGCCGGCGTTGTCCGTAGACACCTCCAAGGTCATGTGGCCGGCATGATTACATAGAGCGCCTTTACCTTCCCGTCAGAGCAGTACCTATTGATCTACTCACATTTGCATGTTTTCAAATGGCTAGGTTGAAGGTGGGGCTGACAGCGGGAGATCATGCTGCTCCCCGGATTAAAACCTGCAACCTTTCGGTCAACAAGTTCAGCAGTTCAGTGCTTTAACCCCCTGTGCCACTGACCCCCCATCCATAGGGTTACCATAAGTCAAAGACAGTAAACAAAGCCATTCAATACAACAACAACAATGCAGTCCATCTCCTGTCTCTTTCTCTTAGTTCAGAAACAGTATGCTGCATGCATCCACTACTTTTTTGGGGACACTTTTCCAAGCTCAGACTAAATAGCTGTTTATCATGAGGCCACTGCATGCTGGCATTAATACTATGCTCGAAGCGTGCCTTGAGAGCAACTCAGGTCCTGTCGTGCCTCTTCCCCCGAGTCACGCTCCCCACTTTTGTGAAGCCTGACCGCAAGGCCTTTCTGCTGATTCAGGCAAAGCTGCGCTTTCTTGCTAGGAGACCAGGGCAGAGAGCCAAACATCTGGAGCGGGGCTCTTTTCCGGCTTGCAAAAGAAGAAGAAATACCACTTATATATCACTCTTTTTGGATATGGGTTGCAAGGAAGAAAGAGAGCTGTGCATTCATTTGTCACTTAAAGGGTGCAGATGGGGCAGCGGCATTTTGATGGATCCATGTTGTGATGGGTTTCCAGGTGTTTAGCATCAGAGGCGTTGCACCCCCAAATAAGAATCTGCAAGTCCCCATTGAATTTTCCTTTGATTCCCACATAAGTGAGTGACTGCACCTTCACCTTGCTTGTTCGTTTACAGTGTTTCTCAAATTGGGGGTCAGGACCCCTGGGGGGGATCGCGAGGGGGTGTCAGAGGGGTCGCCAAAGACCATCAGAAAACACAGTATTTTCTGTTGGTCGTTGGGGTTCTGTGTGCAGGGGCGGCTCAACCATTACGCAAAGTAAGCATTTGCAGTATAGTTGATTCTGCCCAGGGATGCTCTTGAGGTGCTCTTGGGGGAAAATAGACCTTGACATATGCGAGTTGTAGTTACTGGGATGTATAGTTCACCGACAATCAATGAGCATCCTGAACTCCACCAATGATGAAATTGAACCAAATATGGCACACACAACTCGCACGACGAACAGAAAATATATATCAGTGATTGGTTGGGGGGGGGTGCAAAATACTGTTTGCTTACCGTTGAAACTTACCTAGAGCCGCCTCTGTCTGTGTGAGAAGTTTGGCCCAATTCTATTGTCGGTGGGCTTCAGAATGCTCTTGGATTGTAGGTGAACTATAAATCCCAGCAACGACAACTCCCAATTGTCAAGATCTGTTTTCCCCAGACTCCACCAGTGTTCACATTTGAGCATATTGAGGATGCATGCCAAGTTTGGTCCAAATCTATCATTGTTTGAATCCACAGTGCTCTCTGGATGTAGGTGAACTACAACTCCAAAACTCAAGGTCAATGCCCACCAAACCCTTCCAGTATTTTCTGTTGGCCATGGGAGTCCTGTGTGCCAAGTTTGGTTCAGTTCCTTCGCTGGTGGAATTCAGAATGCTCTTTGATTGTAGGTGAACTATAAATCCCAGCAATTACAAGTCCCAAATGACAAAATCAGTACCTGGTAGCTATGCTTTTCAGAGGCACACCTTGCTGCCAAGGTATAAAGTCATCCCTGGCTGAGAAGCACAGCTTTTGTGTTTGCTTGGCTTGCCCCAACTCGCCTCTGTCCAATTGATCTGAACATCAAGACACTAAGAAATTTTTGTTATTGTTGGGTTGTGCAGGGCAAAGATTTTTGGTTTTGAAAACATTTTTGAAAACCACAGTATGTCACAGCAAATGAGATCTATATGCTGGGTTGTATTATTATTATTATTATTATTATTATTATTATTATTATTATTAGATACACAACAAGATTAATACACAGCAAACAAGATCCCTATGCTGGCTTTTGTATTCAATCATACCTCTGACACTTCCCGAGTATCTAGGACTGTTTGATGTTTAACAAGCCCTATGAGGAGCGGCTTAAGGAGCTGGGCATGTTTAGCCTGAAGAAGAGAAGGCTAAGAGGAGATATCATAGCCATGTATAAATATGTCAGAGGGAGCCACAGGGAGGAGGGAGCAAGCTTGTTTTCTGCTTCCCTGGAGACTAGGACACAAAACAATGGCTTCAAACTACAAGAAAGGAGATTCCATCTGAGCATGAGGAAGAACTTCCTGACTGTGAGAGCTGTTCAGCAGTGGAGCTCTCTGCCCGGGAGTGTGGTGGAGGCTCATTCTTTGGAAGCTTTTAAACAGAGGCTGGGTGGCCATCTGTCAGGGGCGATTTAAATGCAATATTCCTGCTTCTTGGCAGGGGGTTGGACTGGATGGCCCATGAGGTCTCTTCCAACTCTTTGATTCTATGATTCTGTGATTCTATGTATCGGCGAATAATGTCTGTAAACTCGAGTAGGGTGGTCTTTTGCAACTGACAGGTGGTAATTTTGTCAGCGCCAATTGTTTTTAAGTGCAGGCCAAGGTCTTGCATTGCATCCAGTGTGCCGATCACCACTGGGACCCCCTTGCCTGGCTTGTGCCAGACTCTTTGCAGTTCAATCTTTAAATCCTTGTATTGTGTCAGCTTTTCCAGTTGCTTCTCGTCAATCCTGTGGTCTCCTGGGATTGCAACATCAACGATCCAAACTTTTCCACGATTGTGAGGTCAGGAGTATTGTGCTCCAAATCTCTGTCAGTCTGAATTTGGAAGTCCCAGACTAGGTTCACCACCACCACTACCACCACCTCCTCCTCCTCCACTACTACTACTACTACTACTACTACTACTACTTTCCTTTGTTGCACTTCTATCCCATCTTTCTCCCAAAGGTGTGTTTGTGTGATGCTTGCTGTGTTTAGGAGAAGTGATGTAAACTTGTTCTCTCCAAGATTCAGGTCTCTCACTTGTAGCAGAACGCATTGGACCTGGCGCCTTCCTCCTTGCCAAGGAGGCCTTCTAGGGCAACCTGTCCCAAGATGCCTCCCATCGATGGCCCCCAATCTGTACTAGCCTTGGACTCTTGCCTCACAGGAATCTCCTCTTATCAAAGTTTTATGGCTGCTTCAGGCGTCAGCCCCACCTGAACGCCCAACCAAGCTGCTCTTCTTCATGCTAGGCTGGCTAGTGACCAAGGGGGCACTGGCCTGCGAAGTATGGGGATGCTGCCAAAAGTGGGACCCTAGGGAAGGAAGCCAGAGCCCAGGCACGTGGCAGACTGGGTCTGGTTGCCCAACGTGACCAGCTGGACTTCCTCTCTGCAGGGCAGATGGGCAGGAAGAAGGGCTCTGTAGTGACTCAGACACCACACAGAAGGGGGCCGGTTTCTGCTGATCCAGCCAGAAGCAAAGCAATGCTTTGCCATTACAGCTCAGCACCAGGGAGAGCTTTTGAGCAGCAAGGGTTCAAACATATAAACTTCCTCATTAATGTCTGGGGGGTTTTATGGAGAAGTTGGACCGTGGTCATCTCCCCGGATTCGAACCTGCGACCTGTCAGTCTTCAGTCCTGCTGGCACATGGGTTTAACCCACTGCGCTACCAGGGGCTCCTTCAATCCTGCTTCTTGGCAGAATGGGGTTGGATTGGATGGCCTAGGGGTCTCCTCCAACTCTATGATTCTATGATTCTCTCTTTTGAAAGGCCTGCTATTATTCAAAGTTGAAGCAAGAACGTATTTGCTCGTTTCCCATCTGTTTTGCCGCATTTTCCGGGGCTTGTTTGGCCTCCGGAGGCTTGTGGCCCCAACTTGTCTGCGCTTCCCTGGTTAGATTTGAAAACATTTCCATCCCAAGGGAAGGGAGACGCTCCAAACAAAGGACAGCCTGCCTATTTCTCTCCGAAAAGGCAATTCGGAATCGAGGAAATAAATCAGATTAAAAAGAGGTCATTATGCCCTGTGTAAATCTATCAAGAAGGTGGAAGGAAGGGTGGCTTCTGGACTCAAAACATTATTTTTTGTTTGACCCGAGGAATGTCAGCAAAAGGAAACCAAGTGCCATTGTTTACAATAACAATCTAGAACTTTGTTTTGGAATTAATAGGACCGAAAGGCAGCAATGCCCTTTCCCTTTGTTTGGAAAATCTGGAATATCATTTATTTAATTAATTATATTTTATTACAATTATAATATTCTATTCCACGTTTGGAAAATCTGTAATGTCATTTATTTATTCAAATATATTCTATTATAATTATAATATTCTATTCCACATTTGGAAAATTTGGAATGTCTTTTATTTATTCAATTATATTCTATTATAATTATATTTTATTCCACGTTTGGAAAATCTGGAATGTCTTATATTATATTATATTATAATTATAATATTCTATTACACATTTGGATAATCTGGAATGTCTTTTATCTATTCAATTATATTCTTTTATAATTATAATATAATAATAATAATATAATTATTATATTCTATTCCACGTTTGGATAATCTGGAATGTCTTTTATCTATTCAATTATATTATAATTATAATATTCTATTCCACTTTTGGAAAATCTGGAATGTCTTTTATTTATTCAATTATATTCTATTATGAGTGTCAGCTGCATTAAGATCACTCTGACCAAAAGGTCATGAGTTCGAAGCCAGCCCGGGTTGGAGTGGGTTTCCAACCAATTATGTGTAGCCTGTTGTCGACCTTTGCAACCCGAAAGACAGTTGCATCTGTCAGGTAGGAAAATTAGGTACCACCTTAAAGTGTGGGGAGGCTAAATTAACTGATTTATGAGGCCATAAAGAAGACTCCAGCAAAGCATTCCAGTGGGGAAGCATGTGGGGAATGCGGAAGTGCTTCATCAGCGTTGCAGATGGACAATGAAAGCGACAGCTCCCCTGGTGGCCAGAAAAAGTTAAAATAGCCTCTGTGTATGTTTGTATGTCAAAAATTGGCATCGAATGTTTGCCATATATGTGTACACTGTAATCCGCCCTGAGTCCCCTGCGGGCTGAGAAGGGCGGAATATAAAAGCTGTAAATAATATTATTATAATATTATAATTATAATATTCTATTCCACGTTTGGAAAATCTGGAATGTCTTATATTTATTCAATTATATTCAATTATATTTTATTATAATATTTTATTCTATTCCACTTTTGGATAATGTGCATTGGAAAGGGAAATCCAGTAGCATTTCAGAATCATAGCCTTCAAAGGGCCACCCAAAGGCCATCTAGTCCAACCCTATTATGAAAGCCATTTTGGAAGAGATCCTGACAGACAGATGGCCATCCTGCCAAAAGTTGGAAAATCCCATTGTAAAAAAAAGAAAAAAGAAGAAAAGACAATCTTATTGATTTTCCAATTTTTGGCAGGATGGCCATCTGTCTGTCAGGATCTCTTCCATCATGGCTTTCATAATAGGGTTGGACTAGATAGCCTTTGGGTGGACCTTTGAAGGCTATGATTCTGAAATGCTACTGGATTTCCCTTTCCAAAGCACACTACCCAAAAGTGACTTTCTAGATCTCTAGGACTCTGCCCAAAAAGGGTTGCTTTTCTGTCCTCTATTTTGATTTAAAAAGTTCAATTGGACTCTTATGTAACTAACTCTCTCTTCCCAGATACCAAAAACACGCCCTGAGCTGTCACTCAAGCAAGTACGCTGTCCCTTTAAGGCGTGGCCACGCCCCGTTTCTCAGCAGGCCAATCAGAAGTGGCGGACTAAAACATAAGCCCACACACTCTTAACCCAGCCGGATGGCCCCGCCTCTTCCCGGGCCATCTCCGCTTCCCATTGGCTGAGTGAACCGGTGTTTAAATAATCACTACAACGGCCTCCTTAGCTGCGCTCTGATTGGCTGCCGCGGAGCCAATCCGAGGCCGCGCTCCGCCAAGGTTGCAATTTTCAAATTCACACTTTGTGCTGCAGAGGAAGGAAGGGATTCCGCCGATCCAGGTACATTTCCTATCCTGACTTTTGCACGTGTGAACGCGCCATTGCGTGTTAATTTTCCAATCTGGGGATGAAGGGAAGGAGGGTTTCTACACTGAGGAATTAATGCAGCTTGGCCACGCTTTAACTGCCATGGCTCAGGCCTTTGGGAGCTTTGGCAGAGAAGGCGGAAGACCTTGCAAAACTATAGCTCCCAGGATTCAGTTAAAGTGGTGTCTGGTGTCATACCGCATTAATTCCATAGTGTAGATGCACCCAATGTCTCTGCTGGATTTGGAGTGCTAGGGGCCCTCCTTTTGCCCTTAGAAGCATAGAATTGGAAGAGACCTCATGGGCCATCCAGTCCAACCCCATTCTGCCAAGAAGCAGGAATATTGCATTCAAAGCACCCCCGACAGATGGCCATCCAGCCTCTGTCTAAAAGCTTCAGAAGAAGGAGCCTCTACCACACTCTGGGGCAGAGAGTTCCACTGCTGAACAGCTCTTACAGTCAGGAAGTTCTTCCTAATGTTCAGATGGAATCTCCTTTCTTGTAGTTTGAAGCCATGGTTCCTCCTCTTTCTCTCTCCTTCTCCTATTTCTTGTTTGTTTATTCATTTACAGTATTTATATTTATATAGCTTGGTTCAGATACCGTTTATGAAGCATACCTTTTTTATTAAAGTATTTATTTATTTATCGTGTCATCACCAACCATACCATTGTATTACAATTCTAACAGAACAAAACAAACACACAGATTAAAAAGGAAAAAAAACACAAAGATTTTGCAAACTTGGTAGTTTGTTAAATGTCCTTTGACTAGTATCTGGCCACTTGGAGTGCCTCTGGGGTTGCCGCAAGAAGGTCCTCCCTTGTTCATGTGGCAGGGCTCAGGTTGCATTGCAGCAGGTGGTCAGTGGTTTGCTCTTCTCCGCACTCGCATGTCGAGGATTCCACTTTGTGGCCCCATTTCTGAAGGTTGGCTCTGCATCTCGTGGTGCCAGAGCGCAGTCTGTTCAGCGCCTTCCAAGTCGCCCAGTCTTCTGTGTGCCCAGGGGGGAGTCTCTCATTTGGTATCAGCCAATGGTTGAGGTTCTGGGTTTGAGCCTGCCACTTTTGGACTCTCGCTTGCTGAGGTGTTCCAGCAAGTGTCTCTGTAGATCTTAGAAAACTATGACTGGATTTAAGTCGTTGACGTGCTGGCTGATACCCAAACAGGGGATGAGCCGGAGATGTCTCTGCCTTGGTCCTTTCACTATTGGCTGCCACTTCCCGGCGGATGTCAGGTGGTGTGATACCGGCTAGACAGTGTAATTTCTCCAGTGGTGTAAGGCGCAGACACCCCGTGATAATGCGGAATGTCTCATTAAGAGCCACATCCACTGTTTTAGCGTGGTGAGATGTGTTCCACATTGGGCATGCATACTCAGCAGCAGAGTAGCATAGCGCAAGGGCAGATGTCTTCACTGTATCTGGTTGTGATCCCCAGGTTGTGCCAGTCAGCTTTCGTAGGATATTGTTTCTAGCACCCACTTTTTACTTGATGTTCAGGCAATGCTTCTTGTAGGTAAGAGCACGGTCCAGAGTGACTCCCAGGTATTTGGGAATAATGATGATAATAATTAAATACTTATGGGCCCATTGGGGGTTGTTCTGCCTCGCCCTTCTGATATGCTTAATGCAGTGGTTCTCAACTTGTGGCTCCCCAGATGTTTTTGCCCTTCAACTCCCAGAACAGTTGGTAAACTGGCTGGGAATTTTGGGAGTTGTAGGCCAAAACACCTAGGGACCCACAGGTCGAGAACCACTGTCTTAATGTACTTTCAGGTATTTAAATCATTTTTTTCCTGATTTTAATTGAGCTGTTTGGAGCTTATATTTATTATTTACTAGCCGTCCCCTGCCAGGCGTTGCTGTGGCCCAGTCTGGTGATCTGGAAAATAAAGTAATGAGAAAGTATTGGTTTCTAATATATGCAATGTCTTCATGCTTGTGGGTAAATAGTATTTCTTGCTGTTCCTTTGTCAGTGTTGATGTGGTGTTTGTCTGGTTTGCCTACTCTGGAACATGCAACATATCATTGACCTTCAGTAGGGGTCCCTTTCAAATCTATGATATCTCTGTGTGTGTGTGATTCATATATATTATATATATATATTATTAACTTTATTTGTACCCTGCTAGCATCTCCTGAAGGACTCGATGCGGCTTACAATTATAATTATATTTCAGCTGTCATGAATTATTATTATTATTGATTTATATTATTACATTACATATTATAAATACTATATTATTATATTTTGTTATATTATTATTATTATTATTATTATTATTATTATTATTATTATTTCAGCTCTAACTGCGTCCTTTCCAGTTTAGCTGCAAGAGGCCCGGAGGATGCCCCCGCCTCCCAGTTCCAAGACTGTCTCCATCAGGCAGCCCTGGCCAGGCAGAGCCATGGCAGTGGAGGAGAATCAGGCTGAGAAGGTGGGTCTCAGTATTTATTTATTTACGACGTTTATATGCTGCCCTTCTCACCCCGAAGGGGACTCAGAGCGGCTTACAAGTAAAAAGTAAATACAATATATTATATTATTATCATTGCACAATATTAATACTATATATTACATTGTACTATAACATTATCCTGTAATATTATTAGTAATATTGTATTTAATATAAAATATATAATTAGAATATATTATTATTAGTAGTAGTATTTATTTATTTATTTTTATTTACTTTGCTTATATACCGCTGTATCTCAAGCCCAAAGGCGACTCACAGCGGTTCACAAACAGTAAAAACAGTAGAAACAGCAGTGGTTCCATACAACATATAACAATTGACTTAACACATTATCCATAAATTACCAATAAGCAATTACAATGCACAATTATTACAAAAAACAACCGTACCCAATCTTCTCATCATCCAAGCGTAGTCCAGGTTCGTCGTCCATTGTTCCATTCCTATGTTCCATTACCAGATTGCACTCAATTACTCAAATGCCTGCACAAACATCCAGGTCTTCACCTTTTTGCGGAATACCATTAGAGATGGTGCTAGTCTAATGTCTGTAGGAAGGCGTTCCACAGCCGAGGAGCCACCACCGAGAAGGCCCTATCTCTCGTCCCCGCCAGCCGAGCTTGAGAAGCAGGCGGGATCGAGAGCAGGGTCTCCCCGGAAGATCTCAAACTCCTGGTGGGTTCATAGGCAGAGATGCGGTCAGATAGGTAGCTTGGGCCGGAACCGTTTAGGGCTTTAAAGGCCAACGCCAGCACTTTGAATTCAGCCCGGTAGCAGATCGGTAGCCAGTGGAGTTGGCGCAACAGGGGGGTTGTATGCTCCCTGCGTTCCGCTCCTGTTAAAATCATGGCTGCCGAGCGTTGGACTAGTTGGAGCTTCCGAGCTGTCTTCAAAGGCAACCCCACGTAGAGAGCGTTGCAGTAGTCTAAACGGGATGTAACCAGAGCGTGGACTACCGTGGCCAAGTCAGACTTCCCAAGGTATGGGCGCAGCTGGCGCACAAGCTTTAGCTGTGCGAATGCTCCCCTGGTCACCGCCGAAACCTGGGGTTCCAGGCTCAGCGATGAGTCCAGGGTCACACCCAAGCTGCGAACCTGCGTCTTCAGGGGGAGTGCGGCCCCATCCAACACAGGCTGTAACCCTATGCCCTGTTTGGCCTTGCGACTGACCAGGAGTACCTCTGTCTTGTCTGGATTCAATTTCAATTTGTTCGCCCTCATCCAGACCGTCACAATATACTATAGTAGTAGTATATTGTATTACATTATAATATTGTAATATATTATATTATAACTTCTGAGGATGCCTACCATAGATGTGGGCGAAACGTCAGGAGAGAATGCTTCAGGAACATGGCCAGACACCCTGGAAAACTCACAGCAACCCAGTGATTCTGGCCATTTAAGCCTTCAACAACACATAAGTAAACATAATAATAATAATCAGAGAAGGCTTCTAAAACTGCAACTCCCAAGATCCCATTGCGTTGAGCCATCAGTTAAAGTAGGACCAAACTTCATTCATTCCGCCATGTGGATGCACCCCTACTCATCCTATGCCAATGGGGTGGGCATCATACAGCTGGCAAGCAGCTTCCGCCTTTCTCTGTACTGGGTTCCTGTTTTCAGCTCCACAGAGAAGAAATGGACATTCAGTTTCAGAGGAATCTGTGATGGGTTCATGGAAGCAGGAGAATGGCCTCAGTCCTGTCCCTCCAAGCAGCCACCCGGATGGCTGGACACAAGGGACTCTGGGTCTCCCCCTAGATGCTCCTCCTTTAATCCCCTCCTCTCCCACTGAAGGGCCAGCCTCTGTGCGGATTGGGAGCAAGCTCAGTTTAGGGTCAAGAATCCTGTTGGAGCTCAGCTTGTGATTGTGTTTCAGGATCGTGTTGCTTTGGATGTGGGGAGTGATGTCAATGAGTTTCAAGATGGCAATGGTTTGGTCAAGGATATTGATGCAGAGAATAATCAGGAGATCACTGTTCAAAGTGTAGTCTCCCGTGAGACCATCCCTGAAGGGTGTGGGGATGATGGCGTGCTCCCTGAATTGCTACCAGAGAATTCCCATGATTCGAAGCCTGAAAAAGCTCGGCACCTGGCCCAGCTGCAGAAATTAATGAGCAAATAGATAGACAGGAGATTAGTCAAAACAGAAAAGCCGAACAGTGGCTTCGGCGTTCTGCCAGGCTCTGAGAGAAAAAGATAAGAGATTCTCAGCTAAAGTGAAACCAATTTCTGAGTGCTTGGAACGTAGCTAACGAGAGGATAAAAGTCCCAAGTACAGGATATGTAGTCAGATGAAGCATCGTTTGGAATCAAGCCAAGTTCTCGTCCTTGTTTCATGGAAGCTTTGCTTGGAAGATTCATATTTAAGTGCCCTTTGTTTCATGGTTTTGATTCCTGTATTCTATGATTTTATATTCATGTTTTGGATTCATGTTTCCTGGTTTCTTGGATTTTATTAGAGAAGTTTTGACTTTGTTTTCATTGACTTTGCTGGACTATTTTCCCTGGACTATTTTGTTCCTGCTTATCTTCTTACCTAATTGGATTTACCCATTTCTTTAAAGTGCTTTTTACTTTACTGCTTTTTAATTATCTTCAATAAAAGGATTGTTTTCCTGCTTAATGATGTGGTGTTTAAAGTCAGAGGACCTTTTCCTGGAGTGCAACGAATCCCCTCCCCTATTGACTTTCCTCCTGCATCCCTTTTCTTTTCAGGGAGAGGCCTCCCAGGTCAAGCGGTCCCCCTCCTCACCCCAAGGGGCCCCCAAGAAGCGCTCTGCCTTTGGGGATCTCACCAATGTAAGTACGGGTTCCCCTCTTCCTGGGTCCATGGTGGGCTGCCTCAGTTTGCCCCTCCCCTGACCCCACTGGCACCACCAACTTGAGTCTTTCCTTCCTTCCTAAACCTTCGGGCCCTTTCCTTTGCAGGCCCACAAGACTCAGCACTTAGTAGGGAAGAAGGAGGAGGCGGTGGTCAAAGCGGGCACCAAGAAGGCGGCATCAAAAGGAAGCAGGGCGGTCGTCTCCAAGAACAAAGAGATCAACTGTAAAAAGTAAGGAAAAGGCAGAGCATTCCTAGTGGCATTCCTGGGGTCACTTATTAGCATAGCTTTTAAAGTAATGGTGCTAAAGGGAGAGGCCATCTGGGGATATTGGGGTGCAGGGGCTGGGCTTTGGGGGCCCCTTTCCCTCAAGAGCTAGGAGTTGAAAAGACAGCCCTTGGGCCAGTTGGATTGGTAACAATATACTTAGAGCACAAATATATATATAACAGAATACATAGGAAATAGGATGTTATTGTTAATTAGTGAAATAACAAATAAGCCCCCAGTGGCACAGTGGGTTAAAGCGTTGACCTGCTGAGCTTGTTGACCAAAAGGTCGCAGGTTCGAATCCAAGGAGTGGTGTGAGCTTCTACTGTCAGCCCCAGCTTCTGCCAAACTAGTAGTTCGAAAACATGCAAATGTGAGTAGATAGATAGTTACCTCTCCAGCGGGAAGGTAATGGCACTCCATGCAGTCATGCCAGCCACATGACCTTGGAAGTGTCTATGGACAATGCCGGCTCTTCAGCTTAGAAATGGAGATGAGCACCACACCCCAGAGTCAGACATGACTGAACTTAATGTCAGGGGACAACCTTTACCTTTTTACCTTTAATGTAATGTAATGTAATATAATATATTGTATATACATATAATATTTATAATATTATAATGTAATGCATATAATAATTATATGATAATATAATTATATATTTATATTACATGTAATATTACTAATAATATTATGATATAGTGGTATGGAGCAATATAGCAATATTTAATGCTGATATTGTACTATGCTAATAATACAATATATTGTATGTAATATATACCTTGTAAGCCGCTCTGAGTGCCCTTCGGGGTGAGAAGGGTGGCATATAAATGTCATAGATAATAAATAAATAAATAAATAAACATTAATGTAAGACAAAAACACACAGAATACATATTGCGTATCAAAACTTGAGACTGGGTTGTTCTAGGTTTTTTCAGGCTATGTGGCTATGTTCTAGAAGCATTTTCTCCTGACGTTTCACCTGCATCTATGGCAAGCATCCTCAGAGGTAGTGAGGTCTGTTGGAACTAGTAAAATGGGTTTATATATCTGTGGAATGACCAGGGTGGGACAAAGGACTCTTGTCTGTCATTCCACCCTGGTCATTCCACAGATATATAAACCCATTTTCCTAGTTTCAACAGACCTCACTACCTCTGAGGATGCTTACCATAGATGCAGGCGAAACGTCAGGAGAGAATGCCTCTAGAACATGGACATAAAGCCCAAAAAAACCTACAACAACCCAGTGATTCTGGCCATGAAAGCCTTCGACAATACATAAAACTTGAGACGTTTTGATGCCTGGGAGAGGAAGTGAATAACTTGCCATGTGCAGGTGCACGTGTCCTTGTGTGTCCTCCATCCCTCAACCTGCTCCTGCTTCCTCCAGGTCCCAGAACAGAGTTCCTTCTGAGGAGGCGCCAGTGGCTAAATCAGATCCTGTGGCCAAGAAGGATCCGGTGGAGACAGAAGATCCCTGTCGGACGGCGGAAGAGCCAGTGGAGCCGGTATTATTATTTCTTATTACGTTTATTTATATCCCACTTTACTCACAAAGAGACTCAAAGCGATGGAGGGATCTTCCCTCTTCTCTGCATAATGCTGAAGAGCGGGATGTGGTGGGGATGGTAGCCATGTTTGCCCCTTCCCTGCAAACACTTGGGAAGGCATTCCCATTACGTCCATGCCTTCACTTTTGGCCCGGCCCACCCTTCTTTGGGTCATCTTCCATGGCCTTGCATCTTCAGTCTCATCTTGCATCTTCAGCCACTGCCTTTTCTAATTTCAACAATCCTTTGCAGGTGGCCCCTGTTGAGGACATTGACAAGGCACAGCTGGACGACCCTTATGCCAATGCCGAATATGCCAAGGATATCTTTGTCCACATGCGGGAACGAGAGGTAGCTTTGCTCACACTACCAAGGGGCCTAAGAAACACCATTCTAAATCCAGGGGAAGGCCTTGAGCAAACCATCAGCACAAGTCATGCTCAGAAAGGCCGTGGAGAGCTAGAAATTGTTGGATGAATGGGCTTAATAACAAAAAACACTCCTCATAAATGTACAGCAGAGTAACTTATTAGCAGCAATGTGACCCAGCACCAATAACCCAAAGTGATAAAAAGAACAAAAACACACAAACCAATGTTATCTCTTCCATAGGACACTTTTACTTATAGCAAAATTATATGCTTGCACTATTTACAAAAACAAGGTTTCCATAACACGAACAAAGTTATTTATACTTCCTTCTTTGCTTCCACGCTGGGCTTCTTTCTCATGCACATAAACAGCTTCACTCTCACAGAGCCTCATCTCACACTGAAGTTACACAGGAGCTTCACACAGTAGTTTTATACACACAGCAGCCTTCACACTGGAGCTTCACACAGAACTTTCCACATGAGGCCTTCAACCTGGGACTTCTCACACTGAGGCATTTCTCCTATTGAGACCTTCTCACACTGAGGGCTCTCTCAGACTCACACTGAGGGCTCTCTCGGATTTCTTCTCACTGAAGCTTCTCACATCAGGCCTTCCCAAATTGAGCCCTATCTCGCACTGAGGCATTTCTCCTACTGAGACCTTCTCACACTGAGGGCTCTCTCAGACTCACACTGAGGACTCTCTCGGACTTCTTCTCACTGAAGTTTCTCACACCAAGCCTTCCCAAATTGAGGCCTATCTCACACTGAGGCTTTTCTGCTACTGAGACCTTCTCACACTGAGGCTCTCTCAGACTGAGGCGAACTAACACTGAGGCCTTCTCACACTGACGCCTACTAACACACTGAGGCCCCTCTCACACGCTGAGGGCCACTAAGCTACAGGCACACCTGCTTATATTGAAATGCAGCTTTTGCTGAGTTATTGCATCCATTTAACCCTTTCAGTGCTTGACTCACATTTTTGTAATTAATTTTTTTAAATATTTCTGACAGAAATCCCAGCCTTGAATACCAGCTAAAGTCTTCCTTTGATGCTGAAGGCCTGCGATTCTGACCTCTTGGCTTTCTGGGTTCTGTTGGGCCTCCCATTCTCAAAATCTATGCTGGCTTAGGCTGAAGTGCACATTCTTCTAAAGGAGAATCTTACATAAATAAAAATGTAATGTTTGTTGCCGTGTGGGAGCACCACTTCCTCATTGTGCCTTTTTTGCACCATCTTCTTCTTGCAGGAGAAGTTCCAGCTTCCGGACTACATGAAGGACCAGCCGGACATCAGCACCGACATGAGGGCCATCTTGGTGGACTGGATGGTGGAGGTGCAGGTAGGTCCCACTCATCCTTCCTGGCAGTGTTTGCGAACCCATGTCTTAGCAAGCTGGCTTCTCCAGGGCCAAATGGTGCAAGATCCCTTGCCCTCCTGGGTTTTGGTGTTCGATGCCATCTGTATGCAGATGATGTCCAACTCAATCGCTCATTTCCACCAGATGCTAAGGAGGCTGTCCAAGTCCTGAACTGGTGCCTGGCCCCTGTGACGGTCTGGATGAGGGCAATCCAATTGAAGTTGAATCCAGACAAGACAGAGGTCCTCCTGGTCAGTCGCAAGGCCAAACAGGGTATATGGTCGCAACCTGTGCTGGATGGGGTCACACTCCCCTTGAAGGCACAGGTTCTCATCTTGGGAGTTCTCATGGACTCATCACTGAGCCTGGAATCCCAGGTTGCAGTGGTGGCCAGGGGAGCTTTTGCACAATTAAAACTTGTGTGCCAGCTGCGCCCATACCTTGGGAAGTCAGACTTGGCTGCGGTGGTCCACACTCTCGTTACATCTAGGATAGACTACTGCAATGCACTCAACATGGGGTTGCCTTTGAAGACTGCTCGGAAGCTTCAAATAGTCCAACGAGAGGCACCCAGGTTAATAACTGGGGTGGCATACAGGGAGCATACAACTCCCATGTTACGCCAGCTCCACTGGCTGCCAGTTTGCTACCGGGCACAAGTCAAAGTGCTGGCTTTGGCCTATAAAGCCTTAAACGGCCCTGGCCCAAATTACCTGTCCGAACACATCTCCCCCTATGAACCATCGCAGAGATTAAGATCCTCCAGGGAGGCCCTGCTTTCCATCCTGCCATTGTCACAGGCACGATTGGTGGGGACGAGAGACAGGGCCTTCTCGGTGATTGCTCCACAGCTATGGAACTCCCTTCCTGGTGAGATCAGGTCGGCCCCCTCCCTCCTGTTCGTTAGAAGGATGGTCAAAACTTGGCTGTGGGACCAAGCTTTCGGGAAAGGGCAATAATGCGGCAATAGGAAAGATGATTTGATGCAGATGACTAGGACGATTTGAAATGCTGTATTTTAATATTTTGATAAATGTTTTTTAATGTTTATGTATTGTATGTGAATCTGTGTCCGGGCATTGAATGTTTGCCGTGTATATGCTGTGGTCCGCCCTGAGACCCCTTCGGGGTGAGAAGGGCGGAATAGAAATGTTTTAAATAAATAAATAAAATAGATGATGGGATCTTGCACCATTGCCTCACGCTTCTGCTGGAACTGAAGTGCTCCAGTAGCTTCCCAGGGCCTTTATAGGAGGGTGTATTGCTGCGTTGCGATTCCAAATGACATCCAAGAGTCCGACAACAGCTCTTATTTGCCACGGTCCCTCCTGCAGGAGAACTTTGAGCTCACCCACGAGACGCTTTACCTGGCCATCAAGCTGATGGATCACTACCTGGTGAAAGTACCTGTCATGCGGGATCAGCTGCAGCTCATTGGCTCCACCACCATCCTTATCGCTTCCAAGTTTGAGGTGAGAGCTGGGCCCTCTTTCCCACCCTTTGACTTGCTTATGGGCCATGTTGGGAGATTCTGGGGCTTGCTGTGTTTTCCTCCATCATTTAACTATACCATGGGTGCTGTACCTCGGGTTTGCATGACCTGGTTCTTTTTGCCAGTAGAGGAGCATCATCTTTTAAGGCAGTGGTTCTCAACCTTCCTGATGTCGCGACTCCTTAATCCAGTTCCTCATGTTGTGATGACCCCAACCATAATATCATTCACATACATCTCTTCCGTCTTCATTCCTCTCGGTCTCTTTGCCTGCCTCTCTTCTTCATATGCTTAAACTGTACAATTGAAGAGAGAGATTGACAAGCTGGAATGTGTCCAGAGGAGGGCAACTGAAATAATCAAGGGTCTGGAGAACAAGCCCTATGAGGAGTGGCTTGAAGAACTGGGCATGTTTAGCCTGAAGAAGAGAAGGCTGAGATGAGATATGATAGCCATGTATAAATACGTGAGAGGAAGTTATAGAGAGGAGGGATCAAGCTTGTTTTCTGCTTCCATGGAGATTAGGACATGGAGCAATGGCTTCAGACTACAAGGATGGAGATTCCATCTGAACGTGAGGAAGAATTTCCTGACTGTGAGAGCCGTTCAGCAGTGGAACTCTCTGCCCCGGAGTGTGGTGGAGGCTCCTTCTTTGGAAGATTTTAAACAGAGGCTGGATGGCCATCTGTCGGGGGTGCTTTGAATGCAATTTTCCTGCTTCTTGACAGGGGTTTGGACTGGATGGCCCATGAGGTCTCTTCCAAATCTATGATTCCAAGTCCTCAACTGACCTTTAAGTGGCTGTAATGAAACTACTAACCAGAGTCAACCAGGGTTAGGACTTAGATGGGAGACCGGCAAGGGCTTTAGCTGATATTTCAGAGCAAGGAACTGCAAAAACACCTTTTCGGCCTAAGAAAACCATACAAAATTAATGGCAGCACTGTAAACCAGTGTTTCTGAGCCTTCCTAGTGCCACGACCCCTTAATACAGTGCCTCATGTTGTGGTGACCCCCAACCATAACATAATTTTCGTTGCTACTTCATATCTGTAATTTGGCAACTGTTATGAATAGTAATGTAAATATCTGGTATGCAGGATGTATTTTCATTCACTGGACCAAATTTGGCACAAATACCCCATATGCCCAAATTTGAATACCGGTGGAATTGGGGGAGGGGGAATTGTTTTTTGTCATTTGGGAGTTATAGTTGCTGGGATTTATAGTTCACCTATAATCAAAGACTTGGGTGATGATTGGAGGTTTTATGTAGTTATCTATCATGTGTGGAGGTTTTCTGTAAACTGTGTGGCCCGATTGTTGATTGGCACTGCGGGTTAAAGCACTGGGCTGCTGAACTTGTTGACTGAAAGGTCGCAGATTCGAATCCAGGGAGCGGTGTGAGCTCCTGCTGTCAGCCCAGCTTCTGCCAACCTAGCAGTTCGAAAACATGCTAATGTGAGTAGATCAATAGGTACTGCTCCGGCGGGAAGGTAACAGTGCTCCATGCAGTCATGCTGGCCACATGACCTTTGAGTCTATATTTATATTTGTAATATTATAATGTAATGCAATATAATACTAATAAGACATTATAATTATATATTTATATTACATGAAATGGGAGCCCTCGGTGGCACAGTGGGTTAAAGCGCTGTTCTGCTGAGCTTGTTGACTGAAAGGTCACAGGTTCGATTCCGGGGAGCGGCGTGAGCTTCCGCTGTCAGCCCTAGCTTCTGCCAACCTAGCAGTTCAAAAACATGCTAATGTGAGTTGATAAATAGGCACCGCTCTGGCAGGAAGGTAACAGTGCTCCATGCAGTCATGCTGGCCACATGATCTTGAAGTCTATGGACAACGCTGGCTCTTCGGCTTAGAAATGGAGATGAGCACCACACCCCAGAGTCGGACACGACTGGACTTCATGTCAGGGGGAAACCTTTACCATTACCTAGGACATCTAGAAATGGCAGTTTTCCATCATTTTCTTTTTCCGTGGTGAACTGGATGTTTGTGTGGATGCTGTTGAGGTGGTTCAGGAACTTGTTGAGCTCTTCTTCTCCACAGCTCCAAATGTTGAAGGTTCTTTCTCCCACCCTGGACCTTCCACAGATATATAAACCTCCCTTGTTTAGTTTCCTATATCCCTCAAAACCTCTGAGGATGCTTCCAGAGATGTGGGCGAAATGTTAGACAGCCCGGAAAACTCATAGTGACCCAATCAAAACAAGGTTTTGACCGAGTGACATTCTGATTTCAGAGAGGTTCTTTTGTGGAGGGAAGCACGAAAGGGCCAGGGACAAATTGCCACCAGCATGTTTTAATTTTGAGTTCATGCTGTTCCTAATTAAACCTTGGGAGAGACACGGTACTGGGACGGCAGAGACACAACAAAACCTAGGGAACTTGTTCACTGTGTCATGGGTGAAGTTGGGGGGGATTGCAACCCCAAAGGGTCGGACCATTTGGACCCTTTTTGCAGCCACTGACCTCTCCTCTCCTTCCTCCGTGGTTGATCTCTGCAGGAGCGTTGTCCTCCCTGCGTGGACGACTTCCTCTATATTTGCGATGATGCATACAAGAGGGAAGAGCTTTTGACCACAGAGGTGAGCATCCTGCAGACGCTGCAGTTCGACATCAACATCCCCATTGCATACCGCTTCCTCCGGCGCTTTGCCAAGGTGAGTTGTCCTCCGGAAACCTCATTTTTGTGGCTGCCACAAACTATTTATTTATTTACTATATTTGTATACTGCTTTTCTCAGCCCTTGGGGGACTCAAAGCGGTTTACAGTAGCAAAATTCAATGCTCAAAACATCATAAAACAATTTAAACAATTAAAAACAGTGGCATAAATATATGGGCAATGTTGTTGTTGCTCATTCGTTCAATCGTCTCCGATTCTTCGTGACCTCATGGACCAGCCCACGCCAGAACTCCCTGTCAGCCGTCACCACCCCCAGCTCCTTCAAGGTCAGTCCAGTCACTTCAAGGATGCCATCCATCCATCTTGCCCTTGGTCGGCCCCTCTTCCTTTTGCCTTCCACTTTCCTCTTAGTTAAATCAATATCCAATCTCATCCAGTCATTCCATATTCCTATGTTTGTAACACTGCCTTTTCAAATGCCTGCTCATACAACCAGGTCTTAACTTTCCTCCGAAATGCTAACAAGGTAGGGGGGCGATCTAATGTCTCTAGGAAGGGTGTTCCATATCCAAGGGGCCACCACTGAGAAGGCCCCGTCTCTCGTCCTTGCCAAATGTATTTGTGACGCAGGTGGGATCGAGAGCAGGGCCTCCCCAGACAATCTTAACGTCTTAGCTGGTTCATAGGAGGAGATGCGTTCAATCTTTCAGGCCGCCTGGCCATGCTCCAGAAGCACACCCCCCCCCCCCGCGCCAACATCTCGCCTGCATCTGTGCAAGCATTCCCACAACCTCTGAGGATGATTGCCACAGATGCAGGCGAAATGTCATGAGAGAATGCCTCCAGAACATGGGCAGACAACCCGAAAATAGGAATTCAATTCAGATTACTCAAACTACCATATATACTTGAGTATAAGCCCATCAGAACTGGCAGCACTGTGGTGGGAGGGATGGGTCCAATGTGCTGGTATTGTGGTTTAAACAAAGGATGGTATGCTAATATGTGATGGGAATGTCCAAAGGTGACAGCCTTTTGGCAAAACAATATTGAAGAAAATGGGAAAACTATTTACCATATATACTCGAGTATAAGCTGACCCGAATATAAGCCGAGGCATCTAATTCTACCACAAAAAACCATATTGATTTGAGTATAAGCAAAGGGTGGGAAATGCAGCAGCTGCTGGTAAATTTCAAAATAAAAATAGATACCGATAAAATTACATTAATTGAAGCATCAGGAGAGTCAATGTTTTTGAATATTTACATTAAACTGTAATTTAAGATAAGACTGTCCAACTCTGATTAAACCATTATTCTAACCTTCAGTGTAAATGTGTTGATTTATCCCTCCAATGATGATAATGAGCATAAAATAATAATAATAATAATAACAATAAACTTTATTTATATCCTGCCACCATCTCCCCAAAGGGGACTCGGAGCAGCTTACATGAGGCCAGCGATACATTACAACAACATAAAATATAAACAACAAAATATCATCACAATAAAATAAAGAAACCAATCAAGTAATGGAAAATAAAACACAGTGGGCGGGCCAAATGCATGACATAAAATGATAAAACACTAGATGAGATAGCAATGAAAAGGTACATTCATAGGGGAGGAGTTCATAGGGGATTGAACAGTGGAATTAATAAGGTGGGGGAAAGTGCAATATGAGGGAAACAGTGTAGGCCCTAAAGGGTTCTGGCCCAACTTACCTGTCCGAACGCATCTCCTCCTATGAGCCAGCTAGGGTGTTAAGATCGTCTGGGGAGACCCTGCTCTCAGTCCCACCTGCATCACAAGTACGTTTGGCGGGGACGAGAGATAGGGCCTTCTCAGTGGTGGCCCCTCGGCTGTGGAACGCCCTTCCTACAGATAGATTGGCCCCCTCCCTGTTGACATTTCGGAGGAATTTGAAGACCTGGTTGTTCAAGCAGGCATTTAAATAGGCAGTGTAACAAATATAGGAATATGGAAGAATTGGAAGACACGACAAAAATGAATGAGATGTTTTATTAATTTATATTAATTAACTGTATGCTACTGTTTTAATTGTTTTTAATTGTTTTATGATGCTTTTGAGCATTGAAATTTGCTGTTGTTAACCACTCTTGAGTCGCCCAAGGGCTGAGAAGAGCGGTATACAAATATAGCAAATAAATAAATAATAGGTGAAACAACAGGAATGGAATAAAAATAATAAATGTAATAATAATAATAATAATAATAATAATAATAGAGTAAAATAATAAATGTAATAATAACTACTACTAATAATAGAGTAAAATAATAAATGTAATAATAACTAATAATAAAGTAAAATAATAAATGTAATAATAATAATAGAGTAAATTTAATAAAATGATAATAGTACAGTAAAATAATGTAAATGTAATAACAGTAATAGAGTAAAATAATGTAAATATAATAATAATAAATTGAGTAAAATAATAAATGTAATAATAGAGTAAATTTAATAAAATGATAATAGTAGAGTAAAATAATGTAAATATAATAATAATAAATTGAGTACAATAATAAATGTAATAATAATAATAACAAGAATAGTAAAATATTAAATAACATTGAGTATATGCCCAGCTTATATTTGAGTATATACGGTATGTTGAATTGGTTATGACTCTATGGGAGATTCATTGAAAAACTAGAGCAAAATGTGCTGCAGGGATGTGCCTCTCACCAAAACAAGTTTTTGCAGTTTAATCAACCTTTTTTCATGTTTTTGTGATAGAAACAATTAGTAAATGACATTTTTAACCCAGGAACAAAAATTGTGTTATGTAGTGCTACGCAACAAGTGTGTGGTGTGCCGCCGGGCCCCCTCCTCAACTGGTCTCTGTGCCCCTTCCTTATTTTCTTCCTTCCCTCCCTCTTTTTGCAGTGCGTTCATGCCTCCATGGAGACGCTGACCCTGGCCCGCTTCCTCTGCGAACTGACGTTGCAGGACTACAACTTCGTCCAGGAGAGAGCATCCTGCTTGGCCGCCAGCTGCCTCCTGCTGGCCCTCAGGATGAAGAAGCTGGGCGGTTGGGTGAGTGCCTGGACTCTGGGCTCCATCCCATAACCCTCTTTGAGCTGCATCTGAATGGTTGCCTCCTCCAGGGCAGTTCTCCAGGGAGCTCTCGCCATTGAATGTCCACCTCTAGTTGAGGCTAAGAGATAGCCGCCATCTTTCTCCTCTGTTGCAGAGCCCAACACTAGAATATTACAGCGGCTACAAAGTGGAGGATCTGCGCTTACTGGTCAAGAGGGTGAATTTCATGCTGACCTACAGTCACGACCAAAGGCTCAAGGCCGTCCGGAGCAAGTACTCTCACCGGTGAGGCCTGGCGCATGAGTGCGTGTGGCGTGGGATAGCATGCGTGCGCACTGTCCTTTTCTGGGGTGCAGGCCACTGGATGCTCCCTTCTAGGGCTGGGCAATTCGTTTCGTTAATTCGTAATTCGTTAAAAAATTCGTTAATTTTTGAATTACGAAACGATTACAAAACATTTTTTTAACCTGGAAGTGTTTTTAAATATCGAAACGGCAGGCGCCAAAAAATTTTGTATTTCCGTCCATTTCGGAAATACGTAAGATGGCCGCCTGCCGATGCTTGCTGAGAGGGGCGAGCGAGCGGCGAGCGAGAGGGCCCGCCAGAGTGAGTGCCTGCCTTCCCTCCTTAATAATAATTAATAATAATTAATCCCTATTCTACTAAATTAATAATTAAATTTAAAAAATATTTAAAAAATATTGGGGAAAAAAGGGCGCCATCTTTACAAAATGTTTTGTAAATATTTACGAAATTTCGTAAATACCGAAACTTTTTTTTGGGAAAGTTTTGTAATTATTTTAAATATCGAAACAAAAAAAAACCCCAATTACAAATCGATTTTAGAAACAAATTTTGGCGTTGTTACCCAGGCCTACTCCCTTCCTTCTGTGCCAAGCAGAAGCTTTAGAAAATACAGAAGAGGCAGAAGTACTGGAGCTGTGTTAAGCCCTTAAGGCAGTGTTTCTCAACCTTCCTAATGCCCCGATCCCTTAATAGAGTTCCTCATGTTGTGGTGACCCCCAGCCATAACATTATTTTTGTTGTTTCTCCATAACTTTAATTTTGCTACTGTTAAGAATCATAATGTAAATATCTGATATACAGAATGTATTTTCATTCACTGGGCAACATTTGGCACAAATACCCGATATACCCAAATTTGAATATTGGTGGGGTTGGGAAGAGGATTGATTTTGTCATTTGGGAGTTGTAGTTGCTGGGGTTTATAGTTAACCTACAATCAAAAAGCATTCTGAACTCTACCAACAATGGAATTGAACCAAACCTGGCACACAGAACTCCCATGACCAACAGAAAATGCTGGAAGGGTTTGGTGGGCATTGACCTTGAGTTTTGGAGTTGTAGTACACCTACATCCAAAGAGCACTGTGGACTCAAACAAAGATGGATATGGACCAAACTTGGCACAAATCCTCAATATGCCCAAATGTGAACACTGGTGGAGTTTGGGGAAAATAGACCTTGACATTTGGGAGCTGTAGTTGCTGGGATTTATAGTTCACTTATAATCAAAGAGCATTCTGAACTTCACCAAAGATAGAATTGGGCCATACTTCCCACACAGAACCCCCATGATGATCTGATGGTCTTTGGCAACCCCTCTGACACCCCCTTCGCGACCCCCTCAGGGGTCCCGACCCCCAGGTTGAGAAACGCTGGACAAACAAACAAAGAAATCATTCTGAACTTCACCAATGATGGAATTGAACCAAAATTGGCATAGAGTTCTCCCATGACCAACAGAAAATACTGGAAGAGTTTGGTGGGCATGGACCTTAAGTTTTGGAGTTGTAGTTCACCTACATCCAAAGAGCACTGAGGACTCAAACAATAATGGATCTGGACCTAACTTGGCATGAATACTCAATATGCCCAAATGTCAACACTGGTGGAGCTTGGGGAAAATAGACATTTGGGAGTTGTAGTTGCTGGGATTTATAGTTCACTTACAATCAAAGAGCATTCCTAACTTCACCAAGGATAGAATTGGGCCAAACCTCCCACACGGAACCCCCATGACCAAGAAAAAATACTGAAAGGGTTTTGGTGGGCACTGAGTTTTGGAGTTGTAGTTCCCCTACATCCAGAGAACACTGTGGACTCAAACAATGATGGATCTGGACCTAACTTGGCATGAATACTCAATATGCCCAAATGTGAACACTGGTGGAGTTTGAGGAAAATATACCTTGACATTTGGGAGTTGTAGTTGCTGGGATTTATAGTTCACTTATAATCAAAGAGCATTCTGAACTTCACCAAAGATAGAATTGGGCCATACTTCCCACACAGAACCCCCATGATGATCTGATGGTCTTTGGCAACCCCTCTGACACCCCCTTCGCGACCCTCTCAGGGGTCCCGACCCCCAGGTTGAGAAACGCTGGACTAAATAGTCCTTAGAGTTCTGATTCCAGAGGAAGGATTCGAAAGCAAATTCTGTGTGCCTGAGAGTGTGCCAAAGCCCCTTCCCTTCCATCTTCCATCCCGGCCAGGGACCTGCTTAGCTTGTGCCAACTCTTTTGCCTCCTTGCCTTTCTTTACAGGGTCTTCTTTGAGGTGGCCAAGATGGCCCCGATGGACATGATGGAGCTGGAGGAAGCACTGAAGAGCTAACTCTGCGCAAAGAAGAGGAGCCAGAGTGTACATACCCTTGTAAATAGATGTCTGTCTGCTCTTAGCCTCAGAGGCTTGTATATTATTTCTGTTCCTTTTTATATATTTTTTTTAAAAAGAGAGAGGGAGGGAGGGGAGGAGAAGAAAATAAAAAGAAAAGCAAACATTTAATGTTTTAGATGGGAAATTGTTTGGAGTCGCGGGAAAGCTGTCAATAAAATAAAATATAAGTGGTCCTTGTTATCATAATTGGGGTGCAGGAGAGCAGCATGGCTGGGGACCCCACACAATAGCCCTCCGTGGGATCCTATCCAATAATGCCCTTCTGGTTGGAGAAAAGAAGCAACGAGACTCAGTTGTTCAGTGATCCAATCTGACTTCAGGTTTATTAATTCATTGCAGCATTTGCATTCTGCAAGTTAAGGTTTCAATGGGTCTTGTTGTGGGCGAGACGTCGGCACCCCGTTTCCAGAATCATGACATTTTTCTTCCGTCAGACTTGCCCCCCACCCAGATCCCAATGCCCAGCTGCCCAAACATCAGGGCTGGAGTCACACACAATGAGTTTAGCACGGTGTTTCTCAACCTTCCTAATTCTGTGACCCCTGAATACAGTTCCTCATGTTGTGGTGACCCCCAACCATAACATTATTTTAGTTGCTATTTCATAACTGTAATTTTGCTACTGTTATGAATCATAATTTAAATATCTGATATGCAAGATGTATTTTCATTCACTGGACCTAATTTGGCACAAATACCTGATACACCCAAATCTGAATACTGATAGGGTTGGGGGAGGTTGATTTTGTCATTTGGGAGTTGTAGTTGCTGGGATTTATGGTTCACCTACAATCAAAGAGCATTCTGAACTCCACCAACGATGGAATTGGACTAAACTTAGCACACAGAATTCCCATGACAAACAGAAGAGTTTGGGGAGTATTGACCTTGAGTTTTGGAGTTGTAGTTCACCTACATCCAGAGAGCACTGTGGACTCAAACAATGATGGATCAGGATCCAACTTGGAATGAATACTCAATATGCCAAAATGTGAACACTGGTGGAGTTTGGGAAAAATAGACTTTGACATTTGGGAGTTGTAGCTGCTGGGATTTATAGTTCACCTACAATCAAAGTGCTGGATCTGGACCAAACTTGGTACACAGACCCAACGTGGCGGATTTTGAATACTCGTGAGGTTTGGGGAGGATTGACCCAGGATTTTGGGAGTTGTAGTTGCTGAGATTTATAGTTCACCTACAATCAAAGCACTGGAACTGAACTGAAGTTGGTACACAGACCCAACGTGGCGGATTTTGAATACTTGTGGGGTTTGGGGAGGAATGACCCACGATTTTGGGAGTTTTAGTTCACTCACATCCAGAGAGCACTGTGGACTCAAACAATGATGGATCAGGACCTAAATCGGAATCAATACTCAATATGCCCAAATGTGAACACTGGTGGAGTTTGGGAAAAATAGACTTTGACATTTGGGAGTTGTAGTTTCTGGGATTTATAGTTCACCTACAATCAAAGCACTGGAACTGAACCAAACTTGATACACAGACCCAACGTGGCAGATTTTGAATGCTCGTGGGGTTTGGGGAGGATTGACCCACAATTTTGGGAGTTGTAGTTTACTCACATCCAGAGAGCACTGTGGACTCAAACAATGATGGATCAGGATCCAACTCAGAATCAATACTCAATATGCCCAAATATGAACACTGGTGGAGTTTGGGAAAAATAGACTTTGACATTTGGGAGTTGTAGTTGCTGAGGTTTGGATTCATGTCTGTATCCAAAAAGGAAGAGAAATACAGGCAGAGAGATCTTCTGCCTTCTCTGCCAAAGGGGTTCCTAAGACCACCAGAAATGTGAATTTGGGAAGAAGGGTTGGAGGAGAGCCAGGCAGAAGGAGGGCCTTTACATTAGCAGGAAAGGGTCGGATATGCACAGAGAACGGGATCGTCTCTGAAACGCCACTTCCCCGCCTGGCTCCTGAGTCCTTACAGTGCTTCATTTGCAAACCTCACAAATGGAGGAGGAATGAGGCCAAATGAGAGGGGCCGAGGCCACAGGGGATGCATAGTTTGCCTTCAGGGAGTGTGAGGATCTGGCTCCTATTTGCTTTACAGCTGTGGTTCCCAACTTTTACCAGGAACCACTCTCCAACATTAGTCCCAAAAGGGTTACAAATCGGTTTTTTGATCAACTTTAGATTCAGTTTGGTTATTTGGGGTGCTGATTCAGAAAACTGCATTGGATAGACCACATCAGCTCTAGTTTCTGATACAGAGCATATGCCATCCAGTAGTCGCCATCTGCTCACTCACAGAAAACCATATTTAATATCTAGAGCTGATGTGGTAGTAGTAATTTTTCGTGGGTAGTCGGTCTCGCCCCTCCTGACATCTCTGTTGACTTAGCACTATAAGATAGTTTTGAAAGACCAGCTGCTCTCATTGTTATGTGGTTTTGAGGCAACAGTAGTAATGGTGAGGCCGCAGACCATATTTTTGTTCATGCGGACCACTGGTGGGCCACGGACCACAGGTTGGGAACCACTGATTTACAGAAAGGGGCAAACTTTCCAGATGTTCCTGGACTCTATTCCTTGACCAGTCTACAGAGGACTGATGGGAGGCGCAGTCTAGGAACATCTTCAAGGAAGACTTCAGCTGCTCTCCTTCTGGAGTTTGCCTTCCCCAATTGTTCTAATATTTGATCGTTTTAATATACTCCGTACTCGAAGTTTTCTCTCTTGTAGTAAGCCTATACTTTTCTGTGCATTCTATATTTCCATTTTCTCAATATGGAGCCCCGGTGGCGCAATGTGCCAGCAGGTCTGCTGACCGAGAGGACAAATTGTACCACTGTGGTACTATTTGCATATGGTCTCTGATTGGCCAGCCACAACATTCCAACATTCTCAAGTGGCTGAGAGGGGAAAGGAAATTTGCATATGGTTTTTGATTGGCTAGCCTCAATAGGAGCCCCTGGTGGCGCAGAGGGTTAAACCTCTGTGCTGGCAGGAGTGAAGACCCACAGGTCGCAGGTTCAAATCTGGGGAAAGCATGGATGAGCTCCCTCTGTCAGCTCCAGCTCCTCATGCAGGGACATCAGAGAAGCTTCCCACAAGGATGGAAAAAGATCAAAACATCCTAGCGTCCCCTGGGCAACGTCTTTGTAGACGGCCAATTCTCTCACACCAGAAACGACTTGCAGTTTCCTAAGTCGCTCCTAACACACAGGTCGCAGGTTCGAATACAGGGAGAGCATGGATGAGCTCCCTCTGTCAGCTCGGAGACATGAGAGATGCCCCCCACAAGGATGGTAAAACATCAAACATCAGGGCATCCCCTGGGCAACATCCTTGCAGACGGCCAGTTCTCTCACACCAGAAGCAATCTGCAGTTTCTCAAGTTGCTCCTGATATGAAAAAAAAATCTAGGCTCGTAGTCCTTTGGATCACCTGCCTCTCGAAACACGATTCTCTGGGTGGGGAGATTTTGGGGCCTATATACAAGTACACAACCCCCTGAATTACAATAAAAAGCCAACCACAGTAGTAAGCACATGGAGACAATGGCATCAGCCCCTAAAAGAGCTTCCCCAGGATGCAGATCAAGAGGGCCCAGTGCAAAAGGAGCGTGGCAGGGCCTTGGCTGCATCTCCAACTCCACCTTCTTTTGGGCATGATCCCCGTTGGCCCACGTCAAAGAAGGTGCTCCATCCAGGTCTAGTTCCATAGGGTTCAAGGTGTAAAGATGGCTGGTTGCACCCTTCCAAGACTGCCCTTCTAGGCTTCTTAACCTGGTTGCTCCAGTATTTTGAGCGATATGAGGAAGCTGCCTGGTTGGAGAAGACAACAAACGCTTGGGAAGAAGGCATACCGCTTTGGACTAGTTGTTCCCAGCCGAAGCAAAAGTGGTTGCCTTCCTCTTCTGCAGCATGTCCAATGAAAGTCCCACTTGGAGCCACTGCGGATGCTCTGGATTCCAGATTTTGTGCCGCTTCCGTGCCAAAGGCTGCATGCATCAAAGGGGTAGCCACTGCCCCCCACAGAAGCAAAGCCAGATGGGGAAAATGAGTCAAAAATGAGTCCAGTCCGGCCATCCGCCTTCTCTGTCCGGAGGGAGATTGGCCTGGTCACCCCACGGGGAGTGTTTCAAAGTGCTCTCGCGCAAACAGCAGTGAAAAATAAATTAAGCTTTCGTCTCTATCAATCTATCTCTATATATTAAATCTTTAAATAAATATCTTCTCTTTCTCTCCAAACTATTTACATTCCCAAACGAGGGCCCAGGGAGAAAAAAGCTGGATAGAGGGTAAGTAGCTCAAAGGGGATGGATGAGCAGCGGGAGCCTCTGGAGTTCTAAGGAGGCTCCACAAGAGAGAGAAGGGGATAAGGAAGGATTAGAGAGCATTGTGAAAAAGGAAACCCAATCTCCGATTCTATTTTTACATTCTGAATCTGCAAAATTTGGGGCAGAGAGGTTGCAATTGGCATCTCTAGCCCCACAATTGCTTCTGCAGAAAAATATATATCCTATTTTTTGATCTTTTGTTTGTTTGTTCTGATTGCAAAATGCCAGTCCAGTCATTCCCTTGCATTTGAGCAAATGGAGTCCCCAGTGGCACTGCTGGGTTAAATCCTTGGACTGAAGACCAATAGGTTTGAGGTTCGAATACTGGGAGAGCGCGGATGAGCTCCCTATGTAAGCTCCAGCTCCCCATGCAGGGACATGAGAGAAGCCTCCCACAAGGATGGTAAAACATCAAAACATCCAGGCATCCTCTAGGCAATGTCCTTGCACATGGCCAATTCTCTCACACCAGAAACGACTTGCAGGTTCTCAAGTCGCTCCTGACACACAGGTCGCAGGTTCGAATACAGGGAGAGCATGGGTGAGCTCCCTCTGTCAGCTCCAGCTCCCCATGCGGGGACATGAGAGAAGCCTCCCACAAGGATGGTAAAACATCAAAACATCCAGGGATCCTTTGGGCAATGTCTTTGTAGACGGCCAATGCTCTCACACCAGAAACGACTTGCAGTTTCTCAAGTCGCTCCTGACACAAAGGTCGCAGGTTCGAATACAGGGAGAGCATGGGTGAGCTCCCCCTGTCAACTCCAGCTTCCCATGCAGAGACATGAGAGAAGCCTCCCACAAGGATGGTAAGAGATCAAAACATCCTGGCAACCCCTGGGCAATGTCCTTGCAGACTGCCAATTCTCTCACAGCAGAAACAACTTGCAGTTTCTCAAGTCGCTCCTGACACACAGGTCGCAGGTTCGAATACAGGGAGAGCATGGGTGAGCTCCCTCTGTCAGCTCCAGCTTCCCATGTGGAGACATGAGGGAAGCCTCCCACAAGGATGGTAAAAGATCAAAACATCCTGGCGTCCCCTGGGCAACGTCCTTGCAGACGGCCAATTCTCTCACACCAGAGTCGCCCCTGACACGGAAAATTTTTTTGACCAAATTGAGGCCAAAGAAGATGAGCCTGGGCTACCTCAGCGGGGAGTTTGGCAGCTATCTTTGGCTCACTCCTCCCTCATCCTTCAGGATCCATTCTCATCCATTCACCTATTAGATGTGGACATTTTACGACTCACTAACCAAATGGTTTCCAGCTCCCCTCATCCTTGGCTTATTCTGCGTGATGGGACTTGCAATACATCCCTATCTTCTCTTGCTTTTGCGCCAAGTCAACAGAAGTGGTTACTATTGCATTTTGCTCTTCCTTGCTCATGCATTTCCCTTCAAGCTCCTTTTCACAGCTTTCCTTCCCAGCTCCCTGGACTCAAAAGCTTAAAAGACATTAAAAAGAACGATGGACTCGAGTCAACGGGGGTCAAGAGATAGTGCAAATCCTTCCCCATTCATCACCATGCAATATCACACAAGAGACTGGGATGGAAGGAGGTGGGGGGAAGCAGAAGAATTGGGGCCCAGGAGGAGGGGCAGTAGGACACTGCCAAGCCATAGTCTTTGGCAAAGATGGAGATGTAAACTCTTGGCAATGCTGGGGCGCAAGGAAACTCCCCTCGCCTGAAGACCCCATCTGCAGGCAACATATACGCCAATCATCCCCACTCTCTTCCTGCCAATGGTAACGGATGGCAGCAGCTGACAGGAAGAGGGTCTCCAGTGCCGTTGGGGTCTTTCCTTCGGAGGAGAGCTTCTCTATTGCTGGCTGGCGGCGTCCTTAATTCCTTGCAGGATTCTCTTCAGGTGGCCCACTTTGGAGACCCCAAGGTCCTGTGAGGGAAAGAGGGGCAAAATTGTTCAGAGGCAGGAGAAGCTCATCTGCTCCAATGAAGCCCTTGTCAGAAATATGTAGTATGCATGTCCAATCCATGGTTCTAAATGGTTCTATTACAAAACTAAAGTTCTGGTGGTGAAAACTAGGGGGCGCTGGTGTATTGCTTCTACAGTGTTGCTAAAGTTCTGGTGGTGAAAATTTCAGAACTCTAACAAAACTTTCAAAATTTCATTATTGGTGATTTTTATGACAGAACTTATTATTATGCACCTTAGAATCACAGGTGTTTATATACATTTTCTTTCGGTGGTACCGAAATGAGCGTGCACCTTACAACCAGTGGTGTCATAGAATCAAAGAAACAGATATATTGAGACAGATAGATAGATAGATAGGTAGGTAGATAGGTAGATAGGTAGATAGGGAATATTTGCTACAAGAAGACTGGCTATTGCTATATATACCAGCAGGGGGCGCTCTTGCATTGCTGGATTTCGAATCTATATAAATAAAAATGCAATGTTCGTTTGTGGGATCAACATAACGCAAAGACCACTGGACGAATTGACACCAAATTTGGACACAATACACCTATCAGGCCAACGAGTGGCCATCACTCATAAAAACACTGAAAAAGATAGCAGAAGGGACGTAAAAAGCCAAAAAACAACAACATTACAACGTATGCACAAAACCACATATATATACGCAAACACACATATACACAAATACACACACAAAACACACATATTATTTATTTATTTATTTATTTATTTATTTCAGGCACTTCTACCCCGCCCTTCTCAACCGCCTAGGGGGAACTCAGGGTGGCTTACAACCGGCACAATTCGATGCCAACAATTCAATAGATAAAATACATAACAGCAATAACCACAATACTTAAAATATTCAATTAATACAATAACAACTAAAAGCCAATCTAGTGGCCAACGTTCACCGAGTTCTAAAATCCGCAAGTCCATTCAGCATTACCATAGTCCTTTCCAGATTCTGGTCATCATTACCTTGTCAGTCTGCCAGATTACCCAAAGACCTGGTCCCATACCCATGTTTTCAACTTCCTTCTAAAGCAGAGGAGGGATGTTGATGACCTAATTTCCCCGGGGAGTGAATTCCACAGGCGAGGGGCCACCACTAAGAAGGCCCTGTCCCTCGTCCCCACCAGCCTCACTTGTGATAGAGGCGGGGCCAAGAGCAGGGCCTCCCCAGATGATCTTAAACTCTGAGGTGGGACATGGAAGTAGATACGTTCGGACAGGTATGCTGGGCCAGAGCCGTATAGGGTTTTATAGGTCAAAACCAGCACTTTGAATTGTGCTCGGAACTGGATCGGCAGCCAGTGGAGCTGGCATAGCAGAAGGGTGGTATGTTCCCTGTATGACGCTCCAGTGATTAATCTAGCTGCCGCCCATTGGACTAACTGAAGTTTCTGAACAGTTTTCAAAGGCAACCCCACGTAGAGCGCGTTGCAGTAATCTATTCGGGATGTAACAAGAGCGTGGACCACTGTGGCCAGATCAGACTTCCCAAGGTATGGGTGCAACTGGCGCACAAGTTTTAATTGTGCAAAAGCTCTCCCAGCCACCGCCAAGACCTGGGGTTCCAGGCTCAGCGATGAGTCCAGGATCACTCCCAAGCTGCGAACCTGCGTCTTCAGGGGGAGTGTAACCCCGTCTAACACAGGCTGTATACACAGACTGGGCCACAGTAACGCATGGCAGGGGATGGCTAGTAATGGAATAACGGCAAAAGGGAGAGGACCTCTGTGTTTGGCACCAACCATGGTGTTTCCATCCCTTGATGTTGGGATGGACACTCATAGAAGTGAAGAAGACCACGGCAGCAAGCAGTGCTACTTGGGCAATACCATGCTGCAATGTGCCTTGGTGCCACACAAAGGGCTTGGGAAAGGGGCCGGCAGTGGTCGGCCCACGGTGCAGTAGTAGTAGTAGTTCTGGCCCAGGTTACCTGTCCAAATGTATCTCCTGCTATGAACCATCACGAAGCTTAAGATCATCAAGAGAGGGCCTGCTCTTGATCCAACCACTCTCGCAAACGTGGTTGGTGGGGACGAGGGACAGGGCCTTCTCGTCTGTGGAACTCTCTCCCTAAGGATATCAGGTTGGCCACCTCCCTCCTGTCCTTTAGAAGACAACTGAAGACCTGGCTTTGGGGCCACGCGTTCGATTAGAGGCCAGCAGTAAGGAAATGTGGATTTTGCAACATGGATTCTTCCGGCTCGGCTTGGTTTTACTGGCACATTAATCTATTAATTTATTGCTAAATTTTACTGTAGAAGCCAAGCACTTTAGAACCATTTAGAACCACAGATTGCACATGCCTATTAACTAGGTATTTTTGATTACAATAGTGTGAGTCAAGCACTGAACGAGTTAGTATGCTGTGTCAAGGTTGGTCATCCAGTGCTCTACTATGGCTGCCATAGACGTGGGCGAAAGGTCAGGAGAGAATGCCTTTGGAAAACACACAGCAATCCAATGGTTCCGGCCATGAAAGCCTTTGACAACACATATTGTTATTGGGTTGTTGTAGGTTTTTCGGGCTATATGGCCATGTTCTAGAAGCATTCTCTCTTGATGTTTTGCCTGCATCTATGGCAAGCATCCTCAGAGGTGATTTAAAATGATTTTATTGTGTATTGTAATTTTTATGGTATTTATGCTGTTAGCATTCTCTGATGCTCATGAGAGGCTGCACTGAGTCCCCCTTGTGGGGAGAAGGGCGGGATATAAATATATGAAATAAATAAATATTAGTACCTTCAAGTCCTTCCTCTCCAACAGGATCAGCTCCGCACCCTGAATGTCGTGGCGCACAAAGGTCTCCTTGTATTCCCCCAAGTCGAGCGCATCCAGCCAAGCCGCCACTTCCTCGGGGCCCCAGTTTTCCACTGGCAAGAAAGGAAGAAGCAGAGAGAGTCTGTTAAGCCGAAGTAGAGCCATGCAAGAGGCAGAGAGGCAATCAAAACAGTGGGGCCCTTTCCTTTCCACAGGTGGGGGGCCACCACCGAGAGGGCCCCGTCCCTTGTTCCCGCCAAGTGTGTTTGCACCAAAGGCGGGGCCGAGAGCAGGGACTCCCCAGAAGATCTTAAATTTCAAGAAGAGATGTAGAAGGAGATACATTCGGACACGTACGCTGGACCAGAGCCGTATAGAGCTATATAGGTCAAAACCAGCACTTTGAATTGTGCTCAGAATTGGGCTGACAGCCAATGGAGCTGACATAACAGAGGGGTGGTATGCTCTCTATATGACGTGAAGGCCCCTAGCCAGGATTTTGATTCGGGGGGGGGGGGGGGGTGCTGAGTTTGATTGGCGGGGCTCAGGATCTACCCTAGCAAACCTTTTGTATCATTATCCCATTACCCCCATGCATAAGGGATATATTGAGCATGGTGATCTGATCATGATATGAATAAACATAACAGTTTAAATAATGTACCAGTAAGGCCTTCTTGGGGACCACCCTGAGAATTTTTTTGGGGGGGTGAAGCCCCCCCCCCCCCCCGGCTACGGCTTGGGCTCCAGTGAGTAATCTAGCTGCTGCCTGTTAGACTAGTTAGAGTTTCAAGCAGTCTTCAAACGCAGCCCCATGAAGAGCACATTGCAGTAATCTATTTGGGATGTAGCCAGATCAGGCTTCCCAAGGTACGGGCGCAGCTGGCGCACAAGTTTTAATTGTGCAAAAGCTCTCCCGGCCACCGCCGAAACCTGGGGTTTCAGGCTCAGGATCACCCTGTTCGGCCTTATGACTAACCAGTAGGACCTCTATCTTGTCTGGATTCAACTTCAATTTGTTAGCTCTCATCCAGTCCGACACAGCCGCTAAGCACCGATTAAGGGTCTGGACAGCCTCCTTGGTAACAGGTGGGAAGGAGTTACCTGGAGTGACTCCGCTGGAGCGGTGCTTCTGTAGCTTCTCCTTCTTGGGCTTTGCCAAGTTGATTCGCAGCTTCAGGCTGCCCTTGTTGGAGGCGCCAGGGGCTTCCTGGCTGATGCCCTGCGGAGACCAAGGGGCAAAGTGTGGGAAATGAGAGGAGGCCAGGGCTATTCGCTCCCTTCTGCAGACCCCACAAACCACCCAAAGTTTGGGAAGGATTTCCTTTTGGATTTTCAGCCCCGCAGACAGGGGAGCCAAGGGGCAACCTTATGTTTGCAGGCCAAGAAAGAGAGGGTGCTGTATAGAATCATAAAGTTGGAAGAGACTTCGTGAGCCATCCAGTCCAACCCCCTGCCAAGAGGCAGGAAAATTGCATTCAAAGCACCCCCAACAGATGGCCAACCAGCCTCTGTTTAAAAGCCTCCACCACACTCCAGGGCAGAGAGTTCCACTGCTGAACAGCTCTTACAGTCAGAAAGTTCTTCCTAATGTTCAGATGGACTCTCCTTTCTTGTAGTTTGAAGCCATTGTTCCACATCCTAGTCTCCAAGGAAGCAGAAAACAAGCTTGCTCCCTCCTCCCTGTGATTTCCTCTCACATATTTATACATGGCCATCATGTCTCCTCTCAGCCTTCTTTTCTTCAGGCTTAAACGTGCCTAGCTCTTTAAGCCGCTCCTCATATTTATTGATTATTTATTGATTTAGGGATTTTATATCCCGTCCTTTCTCAACCTCTGCAGAGGGACTCAGGCCGGCTGACAAAGTGGCACCCCATGGTGCCCACATCATAAATATATAATTCACAGCAATGTAATAATAACAACTATATAAAACAGTATAAACAGTATAAAACTGAATAAACAATATAATTTATTTATTATTTATTTACATAATTTCTACCCCGCCCTTCTCACCCCCGGAGGGGGACTCAGGGTGGCTTACATGGGCAACAATTCAATGCTATAGTATCAATGAAATAACATAAAATCAATTACATAGAAAATTAAACAATAACATTAATTAAAATCACATACTCATATACTAACATAGTCACCTAATCAAAATCACATATTCGTTGTCATAATCCTGTGGTCCGGTTCAGTGTGTAAAGTGCTGCTATGTCCACTAGCTGAAAGCCTGGCTCCAAAACCACGACTTTAGTTTTTTCCTAAAAGTGAGGAGGGAGCGAATTCCACAAGCAGGGGGCCACCACTGAGAAGGCCCTATCCCCAGTCCCCACCAGACGCGTTTGTGACGCCGGTGGGACTGAGAGCAGGGCCTCCCCAGTAGATCTTAAATTACGAGGTGGAACGTAGAGAGAGATACGTTCGGATAAGTAAGCTGGGCCGAAGCCGTATAGGGTTTTATAAAACAATATAAAAACAGACAACAAATAGTCAGCAGTCACCGATTTAAATAATTATCTAAGGGCAGTCCATCAGTTCTAAATAAGACAATATGTCAGTAGGTCAGCCTATTCTCCAAAAGTCTGATCCCATAGCCAGGATTTTACTTGTTTCTGAAGGTCAAGAGGGATGCAGCAGATTCAATTTCACTTGGGAGGGAGTTCCATAGCTGGGGGGCCACCACGGAAAAGGCCCTGTCCCTTATCCCGCCAGACGAGATTGTGACAATGGAGGGACAATGAGCAGAGTCTTCTCAGATTATCTTAGGGCCTTAGGTGGATCATAGCAGGATATATGTTCAGACAAGTAAACTGGGCCAGAACCGTCATAGGGCTTATGAGGATATTATGGTGCCTTTCCCTTTAGTAAAGCCACCACGAGGTTTCCCCTCTCAGAGGGAGTGTGGAAAGTTTCACTACATTTTTGCCTCTGGCCATTTTGAACCTACAAGAGGGCTAAGAATGCGGCGGAACCTTCCCAACAGCCTCCAGAGAGCGAAAAGACATTAAAGATATTTCTTGGCCCCTGGGGCCAACTTGTGCTGTTTCCCCACTGAAAAGGAAGCATGGTTGGAGATGCAAACCTTGTTCTGCTCTGAAACAGATACAGCTCTCTTGGGGGAGTCTGCAGCCTCTAGCTATTGGCAGATCAGAGGCTGAGAGTGTGCGACTTGTCTAAGGCCACCAGTGGGTTTCTGTGGCAGAGTGTGGATTTGAACCGTGGTCTCCGAAACAGGAGCCCAGAACTCAAGCTCCTGGGTCATGCTGCCTTACATCCATTATTACATTCCCATCTTATTCTCAAAAGTCGACTCTAAGCTCTCCTGAAGACTCATCTTGTTGTGTTTCTAATAATAATAATAATAATAATAATAATAATAATAATAATACATCACACTGTCTCAGACACTTGGAAAGTGTTCGATGTGTGATCCAATACAACAGCCAGTAGAGTGATCTTGTCTCCTGTGGACTCATCTTGTTGTGTTTATAATAATAATAATAATAATAATAATAATAATAATAATAATAATACATCACACCGTCCCAGACACTTGGAAAGTGTCTGACATGTGATCCAATACAACAGCCAGCAGAGTGAGCTTGTCTCCTGTGGACTCATCTTGTTGTGTTTCTAATAATAATAATAATAATAATAATAATAATAATAATAATAATATCACACCGTCCTAGACACTTGGAAAATGTCCGACGTGTGATCCAATACAACAGCCAGTAGAGTGATCTTGTCTGCTGTGGACTCATCTTGTTGTCTTTATAATAATAATAATAATAATAATAATAATAATAATAATAATAATAATAATACATCACACCGTCCCAGACACTTGGAAAGTGTCTGACGTGTGATCCAATACAACAGCCAGCAGAGTGAGCTTGTCTGCTGTGGACTCATCTTGTTGTGTTTATAATAATAATAATAATAATAATAATAATAATAATAATAATAATACATCACACCGTCCCAGACACTTGGAAAGTGTCCGACGTGTGATCCAATACAACAGCCAGCAGAGTGATCTTGTCTGCTGTGGACTCATCTTGTTGTGTTTATAATAATAATAATAATAATAATAATAATAATACATCACACCGTCCCAGACACTTGGAAAGTGTCTGACGTGTGATCCAATACAACAGCCAGCAGAGTGATCTTGTCTGCTGTCGACTCATCTTGTTGTGTTTCAAATAATAATAATAATAATAATAATAATAATAATAATAATATCACACCGTCCTAGACACTTGGAAAGTGTCCGACGTGTGATCCAATACAACAGCCAGCAGAGTGATCTTGTCTGCTGTGGACTCATCTTGTTGTGTTTATAATAATAATAATAATAATAATAATAATAATAATAATAATAATACATCACACCGTCCCAGACACTTGAAAAGTGTCTGACGTGTGATCCAATACAACAGCCAGCAAAGTGATCTTGTCTGCTGTGGACTCATCTTGTTGTGTTTCTAATAATAATAATAATAATAATAATAATAATAATAATAATAATAATACATCACACCGTCCCAGACACTTGGAAAGTGTCTGACGTGTGATCCAATACAACAGCCAGCAGAGTGAGCTTGTCTGCTGTGGACTCATCTTGTTGTGTTTATAATAATAATAATAATAATAATAATAATAATAATAATAATAATAATACATCACACCGTCCCAGACACTTGAAAAGTGTCTGACGTGTGATCCAATACAACAGCCAGCAAAGTGATCTTGTCTGCTGTGGACTCATCTTGTTGTGTTTCTAATAATAATAATAATAATAATAATAATAATAATAATAATAATACATCACACCGTCCCAGACACTTGGAAAGTGTCTGACGTGTGATCCAATACAACAGCCAGCAGAGTGAGCTTGTCTGCTGTGGACTCATCTTGTTGTGTTTATAATAATAATAATAATAATAATAATAATAATAATAATAATAATAATAATACATCACACCGTCCCAGACACTTGGAAAGTGTCCGACGTGTGATCCAATACAACAGCCAGCAGAGTGATCTTGTCTGCTGTGGACTCATCTTGTTGTGTTTCAAATAATAATAATAATAATAATAATAATAATAATAATAATAATAATAATAATACATCACACCGTCCCAGACACTTGAAAAGTGTCTGACGTGTGATCCAATACAACAGCCAGCAAAGTGATCTTGTCTGCTGTGGACTCATCTTGTTATGTTTCAAGTAATAATAATAATAATTATCATCATCATCATCATCTCCTCCCTTCTGCCTTGGTTGAGCAGTTGGACTCTTGTAATCTTGTAATCCACATCTTGTAATCTTTTCCTTTGGGTCCTTGTCATGGAGCCACAAAGACAGCTGTTCTCCCTGGACCCACCGGCATCCCAATCTCTTCAAACCCACCTCTTCGGTGGAGCTGATGATGGGGGCCATCCAGTGTATTTCAGAGAGCCTTCGCAGCTCTTGGCTGACGGCGCTCAGGGCATGGCGCAGGCCTTCCTCTTGCTGAGGGGAGTCCAGCTGCTGTGAAGAAAGAGACCAAGGAGGGTTTCAAACCCCTTTGTGCCTTCCCTTAAAACCTGGGCCTTTGGAAGAGAAGTTGGGGAGCCACTTCTGCCCCATAGCACTTCTCCCCATTGGCATGCCCACTGTGAATGCATGGCCAATCTGTGCCTTGGAGGGAAGCATTTCAGAAGCCTCCCAAACCACAATGAGGACTGGCTTTGAAGTTTCCTTCGGCGCCTGGCATCCCACACTCACCAGTTTCCCTTCCAGAAAAGCCCGGGTTTCGGTGTATAGGGCTTTGACGCTGGCAGACAGCTCCACGGCGGAGCTCCGGCTCAGGAACAGAAGAGGCTGGGAAGGAACACAAGAAGAGAGAAAGGGCCTCATTAGCAGGGAAGGGGCAAAGCGGATGCAAGGTGCAGCCAAGAGGATGGGGGCCAGCAGTGGAGGGGGCGGGCACTAGATATCCCAGAGCTGCCCATCACAGGATGCAACTATAGCAATGGAAGTGGGATCAAAGTGCGAGCATTGTGCCCCACTTTAAACTCCAAAGCACCCGAGATTCACCCCTGACTCAAATAATAATAATAACAATAATAATAATACTACCTCAGTCCCACCACTGCTGTTCTTGTTGGGCAGAGTTTCACTCAATGCCAAGGAGCTGGCGTTCACGGCATGCGCCAGCTCCTGCTCAATGGCGCGGTGGGTCTTGGCAGCCTCACGGATCCTGCGGAAGCCCAAAAGGGAAGCATTCAAATGGCAATAAAAGAGATCCCACTTAAACATTAGCAAGAACTTCCTGCCAGTAAGGGCTCTTCAATAGCAGAATCCTCTGCTGCCTGGGAGCCTGGCGGAGTCTCTTTCTCTGAAGAGGCTGGATCAGATTGTGGGAGGGATCAGATTGTGTGTTTCTGTATAGCAAAAGGGTTGGACTGGATGACCTTAAGGGTCTCTTCTAACTGTATGATTCTGTGGTCATCCAAAGCCCATCCTCACTCTTCCTCTGCACCCAAAACAGGCTCATGGGGAGAACAACATGATGATGATTATCTATATATATATAAATGCTCTGTGCATAATGAGTACCTTAAAAACAAAAGAACCACTGAACGAAATCACACCAAATTTGGCAACAAAACATCTTACAACACAAGGAGTGACCATCACTCAAAAATTATGATTTTCTCATTTGAGAGATGTAGTTGCTGGGATGTATAGTTCACCTACAATCGAAGAGCATTCTGAACCCCACCAACGATGGAATTGAACCAAACTTGGCACACAGAACTCCCTTGACCAACAGAAAACACTGGAAGGGTTTGGTGGGCATTGACCTTGAGTTTGGGAATTGTAGTTCACCTACATCCAGAGAGCACTGTGGACTCAAACAACGACGGATCTGGACCAAACTTGGCACAAGCACTCAATATGCCCAAGTATGAACACAGATGGAGTTTGGGGGAAATAGACCTTGATATTTGGGAGTTGTAGTCACTGGGATTCACAGTTCACCTACAATCAAAGAGATTTCTGAACCCCACGAATGACAGAATCGGGGTAAACTTCCCACACAGAACCCCCATGACCAACAAAAAATACTTAAGGCCATCCAGTCCAACTCCCTTCACCAGGGCAAGAAAACGTAATCAAAGCCCTCCTGACAAAGAGCCATCCAGCCATAGTTAGATATAGATAGATAGATATGATTCACACACAGAGAGATATAGTATCATAGATTTGAAAGGGACCCTTTAAGAAGGACAATGATATCTTGCATGTTCCAGGGTGGGCAAACCAGACACTCTCCACATCAACACTAACAAAGAAACAAGAAGTACTGTTTACCCACAAGCAGAAAGGAATTACATATATTAGAAACCAATACTTTCTCATTACTTTATTTTCCAGATCAACAGACTGGGCCACAGCAACGCGTGGCAAGGGACAGCTAGTTATTATTATTATTATGAATTTGGCCCTCAAAGGTTCCAGTCCAACTTTCAAGTCCCACTCAGTGGTTACACCAAGCAGTCCCTTTCTTCTTGCCCTGCATATGAGGGAACGGAAGGCCAGTAGGAGACCAACCTGACCTGCAAAGTTGCAGCGTTTGGAGGTACCTGTCAATGAGTGTCTCCGTGTCTTGGGCCAGCTGCTGGATCTGTACCTGCTCCTCATCCGTCAGGTACTCCATGGACTGCTGGGAGCTGAGCCGGTGCCGGGAGGAGGAACGGTAGCCCTCGCCCTTCTGCTTGTGCTCCCACGATTTGAGGGTGCTCTCAAAGGCCTGCAAGGGGCAAGGAGGGAGGGAGGCATTCAAGGGGGTGGCCATGGCCCAACCCCTCTCTCTCTAGCATTCCCTCTCTGATATGCTCTGGCCCTTGAAGATGCATTCTAGGTAAGACACACCACCACCCCGTTTGACGGGGAGAAATCTGGTGTTGTTCAACCACATCCTGTTCAAGTCCACAGTCCTCAGTGAGGAAAGAGATTATTTATTTATTTATTTATTTATTTGCGACATTTATATGCAAGGACTCAGAGCGGCTTATAAGGTATATATACATACAATATATTATATTATTAGCATAGTACAATATCAGTATTATATATTACTATATTGTACTATACCATTATATTGTAATATTATTAGTAATATTATATGTAATATAAATATATAATTATAATATCATATTATTAGTAGTGTTATATTGTATTACTTTATAATATTATAAATATTATATGTATATACAATATATTATATTATATTATATTATATTATATTATATTATTAGCATAGCTCAGGAGACAAGGTGGAACTGTCCCCTGGACCCCTCTCTCTTCACTCTGGCCCAGAGGAAAATTGCTCTTGACATAAAAAAAGTATTATATATTATTATATTGTACTATACCATTACATTGTAATATTATTAGTAATATTACATGTAATATAAATATATAATTATAATATCATATTATTAGTAGCATTATTATATTGTATTACATTATGATATTATAAATATTATATGTATATATATTATATTATATTATATTATATTATATTATATTATATTATTAGCATAGCCCAGGAGACAAGATGGAACTGTCCCCTGGCCCCCCCTCTCTTCACTCTGGCCCAGAGCAAATATAAATATATAATTATAATATCATATTATTATTAGTATTATATTGTATATATCTGTATTATATCTATATATAAAAAAATGCTCTGTGCATAATGAGTACCCTAAAAACAAAAGAACCAATGAACGAAATCACACCAAATTTGGCAGCAAAACGTCTCACAACACAAGGAGTGACCATCACTCAAAAAATTATGATTTTTGTCATTTGGGAGTTGTAGTTGCTGGGATGTATAGTTCATCTACAATCAAAGAGCATTCTGAACCCCATCAACGATGGAATTGAACCAAACTTCGCACACAGTTCTCCCATGACCTACAGAAAATACTGGAAGGGTTTGGTGGGCAGTGTTCTTTGGTTTTGGAGTTGTAGTTCACCTACATCCAGAGAGCACTGTGGACTCAAACAATGATGGATCTGGACCAAACTCTACACGAATACTCAATATATCCAAATGTGAACACCAGTGGAGTTTGGGGAAAACAGGCCTTGAGATTTGGAAGTTGTCGTTGTTAGGATTTATAGTTCACTTACAATCAAAGAGCATTCTGAACCTCACCAATGATAGAATTGGGTGAAACTTCCCACACAGAACCCCCTTGACCAACAGAAAACATTGTGTTTTCTGATAGCCTTTGGTGAACCCTCTGATGCCCCCTCGTGACCCCCCCCCCAGGAGTCCTGACCCCCAGGTTGAGAAACGCTGCCTTAGAAGAAATTATATGACATCTCTATATAGATTTAGTCAGCTAATCTAGACCCCCATCTTTTCTATCTAGAAATGAAGTTCCTTATGGTTTGATACACTTTTAAGGTAAATCTGCAGATCATGTTTCTTGAAGCTCAAGAATCCTTTCCAGCCATACTATGGCTTCCCGTTGTGTAACTGGACCGACTGCACCCCGTCCCCATTTTGGACTGTGCCACCTCCTCACCCTGTCTCTGGTCAGCATCTGGGCCCGGTTCTTGTGCTGGATCTTGATCATTCCTGGGGGCTGGATCCACGCTTCCCCGTCAACTTGGACTGGGACCCCCTCGTCGCCCCGAATTGTGATCTTCACCATCCGGCACTGAAAAGGGGGGAAGCGGAAACAAGAAGACATGGGTGTGAGAGAGAGACTGAGGAGCTGCCCACCAACGGGATACTGAAGGTTGAGAGGAGACATGATGAGGGCCATGTATAAATATGTAAGGGGAATTCATAGGGAGGATGGAGCAGGCTTGTTTTCTGCTGCCCTGGTACTCTTGGACGTCACAGCTGCATTTGACACCGTGGACCATGACTTGCTGATTCATCGATTGGCTATGTCTAGTGTACGAGGTTTAGCCCTGAAATGGTTCAACTCGTTCCTCCGGGACCGGAGACAGAGGGTGAGGTGGTTAGGCCAAAGCTCTGAGCGCTCCTGCCTTTGCTGTGGAGTTCCCCAGGGTGCTATCCTCTCACCCCTGTTACTTAACATCTATGTCCAGCCAGTTGCTGGACTGGTGCGGAGCTTTGGCATAGAGTGCTACCAGTATGCAGATGATACCCAGCTACTCTTGCGTCTCGAACCTGGGACAACCGCGATGCCTGAGAACTTTAGGCTGTGTTTGGAAGCAGTGATGAGTTGGCTGCGAGCGAGCAGACTAAAAGTGAATCCTGCAAAAACTGAGATACTCTGGCCCGGCCAGCCACCAGAATTAATCCAGTCTCTGCCTGATTTCGATGGGGAAGCTCTGGTTCTGTCTGTTAAAAGCCTTGGGGTTGTGTTGGACTCATCACTGACGATGGAGGCCCAGATCACTGCCATAAGTAAGCGGGCCTTTTTTCATCTTCGCCAGGCAAGGAAATTGGCATCCTACCTTTCGGTAGAAGCATTGGCAACAGTAATCCATGCGACAGTCACCACGAGGTTGGACTATTGTAACACCTTATATTCCAAAGTCAACTACCCAGAAGATTCGGATGGTCCAAAATGCAGCGGCCAGGCTGCTAGCGGGATCAACTATAAGATCCCATATTACACCGATTCTGCAACAACTGCATTGGCTACCAGTAGAACATCGGATCTCTTACAAGATACTGATCCTGACATTTAGAGCTCCAAATGGCCAAGGACCTTTATATCTTAGGGACCGCCTCATTCCTTTTCTCCATCAGTGGTCACCTTGATCCACCCAGGAAAACCTATACATACTGGGCCCAAGGGAGGTACACCTGGAAGCTACAAGGTGTAGAGCTTTTTCGACCTATGCTCCAATTCTGTGGAACTCTTTGCCTCCATACATTAGAGCAATGTCTGAGTTGTGACCTTTTGTAAAGGCACTCAAGACTTGGCTGTTTGGTTGTGCATTTAAGTAATCAGATCTAATTTGCCAAATAGTCACTGTTGAATGTTTTTATATTGTGTAAATGCTATTTTAGATTGTAAGTCATTCGGAGCACCTTGGTGGAGAGCGACTAATTAAGAAATAAAGTGAAGTGAAGTGAAGTGAAGTGAAGAGACTAGGACATGGAATAGTGGCTTCAAACGACAGGAAAGGACGGAGATTCCAGCTAAACATTAGGAAGAACTTCCTAACTGTGAGAGCTGTTCAGCAGTGGAACTTTCTGCCCCAGAATGTAGTGGAGACTCCTTCTTTGGAGGCCTTTAAACAGAGACTGGATGGCCATCTGTCAGGAGTGCTTTGAATGCCATTTTCCTGCTTTTTAACAAGCAGTTGGACTGAATGGCCCATGAGGTCTCTTCCAACTCTATGATTCTATGATTCAAAGGGAACCACTGACCAGTTCACAGATCACCAGACTGGGCCACAGCAACATGTGCCAGGGGACAGCTAGTTTGCATAATAAACAACTAGCATAGGAGACTTGTAGAATACTGGCTACCAGTATTGAAAAACACTGCAATCAAGACAGTGACTAATGAACACCACGCAGACACAGAAGGTCTCCAGGCAGTAAACAATTCAAAGGGAACAAAGGCCTGGCTACTTCGAGGCAGATGCGTTCACTATTGCCTATGCCATCTTCTCAGTTACTCACATGCTAGTGGGTGGATATCACTCAACACGAGCAAATCAAGCTTGCACCCTTTATACTTGGTTAACAGACAATGGTTCTTTCTCCCACCCAAGACATTCCACAGGTATATATACTCCACTTGCTTACTACCATTAGATCAGTGGTTCTCAACCTTCCTAATGCTGCAACCCCTGAATACAGTTCCTCATGTTATGGTGACCCCCAACCATAATATTATTTTTGTTGCTACTTCACAACTATAATTTTGCTACTGTTATAAATCATAATATAAATATCTGATATGCAGGATGTATTTTCATTCACTGGACCAAATTTGGCACAAATACGTGAATACTGGTGGGGTTGGCAGGGGATTGATGTCATTTGGGAGTTGTAGTTGGTGGGATTTATAGTTTACCTACAATCAAAGAGCATTGATGTTGTCATTCGGGAGTTGTAGTTGGTGGGATTTATAGTTTACCTACAATCAAAGAGCATGGAATTGAACCAATCTTGCCACACAGAACTCCCTTGACCAACAGAAAATACTGGAAGGGTTTGGTGGGCATTGACCTTGAGGTTTGGAGTTGTAGTTCACCTACATCCAGAGAGCACTATGGACTCACACAATGATCGATCTGGACCAAACTTGCCATGAATACTCAACATGCCCAATGTGAATGAACACTGGTGGAGTTTGGGGAAAATAGACCTTGGCATTTGAGAGTTTTAGTTGCTGGGATTTATAGTTTACCTACAATAAAAGATCATTCTGATCCCCACCAATGATAGAATTGGGACAAATTTCCCACATGGAACCCCTATAATCAACAGAAAATACTATGTTTTTGGATGGCCTTTTGCGACCCCTCTGAAACCTCCTCGTGACCCCCCAGGGGTCCTGACCCCCAGGTTGAGAACCACTGCATTAGATCCTCTGAAGATGCCATCCACAGATGCAGGCAAAACATCAGGAGAAAATAGGTTGTTGTAGGTTTTTTCGGGCTATATGGCCATGGTCTAGAGGCATTCTCTCCTGACATTTCACCTGCATCTATGGCAAGCATCCTCAGAGGTAGTGAGGTCTGTTGAAAGTAGGAAAACGGGTTTATACATCTGTGGAATTACCAGTGTGGGACAAAGGACTCTTGTCTGCTGGAGCTAGGTGTGAATGTTTCAACTGACCACCTTGATTAGCATATAATGGCCTGACAGTGCCTGGAGCAAACATTTGTTGAGAGGTGATTAGATCAGGAGAAAATGCAGCTAGAACATGGCCATATAGACCAGAAACCACACAAATCTCAGGAAGGCTGAATTGTTTACATGCAAGAAGGAAGCCAATGAATCCTGTGCCTTGAAAGCATGGCAAAGGTGTTTGGGTCATACCTGGGCAATGCGGTGATGCTGCAAGTTAATGACCCGCGAGACGGCCATCTGGATGCTGCCGAAGACGGCCACCACCTCCAGCTTCTTGTCGTCGAACGAGGGGGCCCCAAAGTTCTGGAAAGGAAGAGGTACAGACATAAACACAGCTCAAAGACGGGAATGGCAAGGGCTTCCCTATGTGCATTCTCCCTCTAGACCAGAGCTTGCCAAACATTTCATATTGGTCTGTAGCTTAGTAGCCCTCAGTGTGTGAGAGGGGCCTCAGTGTGTTAGTAGGCCTCAGTATGAGAAGGCCTCAGTGTTAGTTCACCTCAGAGGGAGAAAGGCCTCAGTCTGAGAGAGCCCTCAGCGTGAATCATAGAATCAAAGAGTTGGAAGAGACCTCATGGGCCATCCAGTCCAACCCCCTGCCAAGAAGCAGGAATATTGCATTCAAATCACCCCTGACAGATGGCCATCCAGCCTCTGTTTAAAAGTTTCCAAAGAAGGAGCCTCCACCACACTCTGGGGCAGAGAGTTCCACTGCTGAACGGCTTTCACAGTCAGGAAGTTCTTCCTCATGTTCAGATGGAATCTCCTTTCTTGTAGTTTGAAGCCATTGTTTCGCATCCTAGTCTCCAGGGAAGCAGAAAACAAGCTTGCTCCCTCCTCCCTGTGGCTTCCTCTCACTTTATACACGGCTATCATATCTCCTCTCAGCCTTCTCTTCTTCAGGCTAAACATGCCCAGCTCCTTAAGCCGCTCCTCATAGGGCTTGTTCTCCAGACCCTTGATCATTTTAGTCACCCTCCTCTGGACACATTCCAGCTTGTCAATATCTCTCTTGAATTGTGGTGCCCAGAATTGGACACAATATTCCAGGTGTGGTCTAACCAAAGCAGAATAGAGGGGTAGTGAGGTAGGCCTCAGTGGGAGAAAGGCCTCAGTGTGAGGTAGGCTCAGTGTTAGTAGGCCTCAGTTTGAGAAGGCCTGGTGTGGGAAGCTTCGGTGAGAAGAAGCCCCAGGTTGAAGTCCATTGTGTGTGAAGCTTCAGTTTGTGTAAAGCTACTGTATGAAGCTCCTGTATAACTTCGGTGTGAGAAAAGGCTTTGTGGGAGTGAAGCTGTTTATCTGCATGAGAAAGAAGCCCAGCGTGGAAGCAAAGAAGGAAATATAAAGAACTTGATTTGTGTTATGGAAATCTTGTTCTTGTAAATAGTGCAACCAAATTATTTTGCTACAAAGAAAAGCCTCCTATGGAAGAGATAACATTGGACTGTGTGTTTTTGTTCTTTTTTTCACTTTGGGCTGCTGGTGTTGTGTTACGCTGCTGCTGATAAGTTACTCTGCTGCAGATTTATGAGGAGGGTCTTTTGTTAAGAAGCCCACTCACCCGGAAAAGAGGGACAGAGACATCTATAGGTTGTAATAATAGAGTTAAGTATGGCACAATATATCTCATGGAAATCTTTCATGTGTGTCTTTAAAGATATATGATTTACTGCTAATTTAACAGTGACACAGAGATTTCTAGTTACGTTTGCATGACAAACCGAAACAATGCAGCTGGCATGATTATGTGTCATGACAGTTTGTAAAGCTCTGCTCCAGGCTAAGCTGAAAAGCATCTGCTGTGGAAATCATGGGAAACTGAACCACACCATTCTCAACACTACCAATCCTCTTCTGAGGTTGGAAGCAAAGCTGAATCCTGAGCTCAGAGCCTCATGGACTGATTCCCAGGGAGATCTTGGAAGGGGCAGGAATCTCTGGAGGGCTGAAGGAAAGAAGGGAGGGAGGAAGGAAAGAAAGCAGGAATGGAGGGAGGGAGGAAGGAAAAAAAGGAGAAAAGAAGGGAGGAAGGGATGGAAGGAGGAAAAAAGGGAGAGAGGAAGACAAGGAAGGAAGGAAGGAAGGAAGGAAGGAAGGAAGGAAGGAAGGAAGGAAGGAAGGAAGGAAGGAAGGGAGAAAAGAAGGGAGGAAGGAAAGAAGGAAAAAATGGTAGAGAGGAAGGGAAGAAAGGAAGGAAGGGAAAACAGGGAGGTAGGGAGGAAAGAAAGAAGGAAAGAAGGGAGAGAAAGAGGAAAGAACAAAGAAGGGAGGGAGGTGGGAGAAAAGAAGGAAGGAAGAAAAGGAACAAAGGAAGGAAAGAAGGGAGGGAGGGAAGGAAGAAGGAACAAAAGAAGGAAGGAAGGAAAGGAAGGAGGGATGGAGGGAGGGAAGAAAGAAGGGATGAAGGAAAGCAGGGAGGGAGGGTGGAAAGAAAGAAGGAGGGAAAGAGGAAAGAAAGAAGGGAGGAAAGGAGGGAGGGAGGAAGGAAGAAAGAAAAGAAAGAAGGAAGGAAAGAAGGGAGGGAAAGATGAAAGAAAGAAAGAAGGGAGGAAATAAGGGAGGGAGGGAAAAAGAAAGGAAGGAGGGAGGGAGGAAGGGAGGGATGGGGAAGGATAGAAGGGAGGGAAGAAAGAAAGAAAGAAAGAAAGAAAGAAAGGGAGGAAGGAAGGAGGGAGGGAAGCAGTGAGGGAGGAAAGAAGGAAAAGAGGGGGGAAAGGATAGAAGGAAGGGAGAGAAAGGGAAGAAAGTAAGAAAGAAGAGAGGGAGGGAAGGAGGGAAGCAGGGAGGGAGGGAAAGAGAAAAGAAAGGAGGGAGGGAGGGGGAAGAAAGGAAGGAAGGAAGGAAGGTAAGAAAAAAGGGAGGGAAAAAGGAACAAAAGGAATGAAGGCAAGAAAGGAGGGAGGATAGAAGGAAGGAAAGAAGAAAGGGAGTGATATTTGGGCTAAAGGGAGCCCCTCCCCCATTTCCCAGGCCCCCTAACTCACGCTGTCCTCCTTGGTGCCTCCCCAGAAGTTGATGCCTCCTGCATAGCTGGGGATGTTCAGTACAGCAATGCCTTGCAGACTGGGCAAGGAAATGGGCACCCCATCACACTGAGAAGGAGGAGAAGGAGGAAGAAGAGGAGTTAGGGCCTTCCCAGAGCAAACCCCAGCCCCCCTTTCTCTCCAAGGAATCCCAAAGGCTTGGACCGCAGCATCAGAAGGTGCTTCAGTTTGATGGCTTCAAGACACGAGTGCCAAATGGGAGCCCTCTTTGCCAATCACAGGGATAGCTGGATGTCTTTCACCTATCATCCCAATCATGCCTTGTCTCGTGCCTTGTTGAATGGACTTCATTATTTTTTAACAGCGCTTTGCAAGAGACGCAGAGGTTGCATTCTTAAGAGGACGCTGGGGCAAAGCCTTTGAGAAAGAGAGCCTTTCCCAACCATCCTTTCCTTCCGGTCTGGGGGATTTGGGGGTGGGCTACCTCCAGCTGGACCCGCTGCTCCAGGTTCTTGTAGGTCCTCTGGAGCAGCTCCTTTGTCCCCAGGACACCGTACCACATCATGTTCTTTGTGCGGCTGCTGCAAAGAGAAACAAAAGAAGGAACGAGAGACTCCTTTGTCATTCACTCGTGCACAGAAGCCATGTGCAAAGTGGATGCGCCCTTTTGTGGTCCAGTTTGGACTTGTTTAGTTCTTTCTCTCAAGATGACGAGCTGCCCCTTTTGAGTCTCCGGCACAATTGTGTTCCCTCTCAATCTCCGGGGACTAAATAGTCACCTCTCCTTGAGATGGAAACCATCAGCACTCTCCTTCATGCCTTATTAGGCCCTTCCAAGGGCAGGCAATTATGGATAATTAAGGAGCTTACGAGGTTGGCTCCCAGGGCGCCCCATGGATGGCTCAGAGGAGAGGCCAGCCTCTTTATTTCTGGAGAGCACTTATTCTGGAGTGAGCGAGCGAGAGATCAGGCCTCGGAGCCTCATATCCTTGGCTCCCTGGAGCAAACCTCATACGGTTCCAGTAAGGAACATTTGGAGAGCCCTTGAAGGAAGGGCTACAAAGTCACAATGCACTCCGGGAATAAGGGCACGTTTGGCCAAGATGTGGCCCTTATTTATTTATTTACTTCATTTATATACCGCTTTTCTCGGCCCTAAGGTGACTCAAAACGGTTAACAACAGCAAAATTCAATGCAAAAACATCACAAAACGAATATGGTTAAAAACGGTAGCATCATCAACAATTAAACATCAATATAACAATCATTAGCGTCCTATCAGTAAAATCAGAATCCAATCTCATCATCCATTATTCCGTATTCCTATATTCGATTACACTGCTTAATCGAATGCTTGTTCGAACAGCCAGGTCTTCACTTTCCTCCGAAACGCCAACAGGGATGGGGCCGATCTGATATCTGTAGGAAGGGCATTCCACAGCCGAGGGGCCACCACTGAGAAGGCCCTGTCTCTTGTCCCCGCCAGGCATGCCTGTGATGCAGACGGGACCGAGAGCAGGGCCTCCCCAGATGATCTTAAAGTCCTAGTTGGTTCATAGGAGGAGATGCATTCAGAGAGGTAAGTAGGGCCCGAACCGTTTAGGGCTTTATAGGCTAACGCCAGCACTTTGAATTGTGCCTGGTAGCAAACTGTCAGCCAGTGGAGCTGGCGCAACAGAGGCGTTGTATGCTCCCTGAGAGCCGCTCCTGTTAGCAACCTGGCTGTCAAACGCTGGACCATTTGAAGCTTCCGAGCAGTCTTCAAAGGCAACCCCACGTAGAGAATGTTGCAGTAGCCCTTGAGCCTTTGTGCCTGGCATCTTGGCCTGAGGGCTGCCTCTGTGCCCCATCATGGAGGAAATTTATTTATTTATTTATTTATTTATTTATGGCATTTATATGCCACCCTTCTCACACCGAAGGGGACTCAGAGTGGCTCACAAGATACATAAGCATACAATATATTATATTATTAGCATAGTATGATATCAGTATTAATTATCACTATATTGTACTACACCAGTATTTCTCAACCTGGGGGTCGGGACTCCTGGGGGATCATGAAGGGGGTGTCAGAGGAGTCACCGAAGACCATCAGAAAACACAGTATTTTCTGTATTGTCGAAGGCTAGTTCACCTACAATCAAATAGCATTCTGAACTCCACCGACGATGGAATTGAACCAAACTTGGTACACAGAACTCCCATGACCAACAGAAAATACTGAAATGGTTTGTTGTGCATTGGCCTTGAATTTTGGAGTTGTAGTTCACCTATATCCAAAGAGCACTGTGGACTCAAACAGTGATAGATCAGGACCAAACTCGGCACAAATACTCAATATGCCCAAATGTGAACACTGGTGGAATTTGGGGAAAATAGACCTTGACATTTGGGAGTTGTAGTTGCTGGGATTTATAGTTCACCTACTATGAAATAGCATTCTCAACCCCACCGATGATAGAATTGGGCCAAACTTCTCTCACAGAACCCCCATGGCCAACAGAAAATACTGTGTTTTTAATGGTTTTTGGTGACCCCTCCGACACCCCCTCGTGACCCCTCCCAGGGGTCCAGACCCCCACATTGAGAAATGCTGATATAATAATAATAATAATAATAATAATAATAATAAAACTTTATTTATACTCCGCCTCCATCTCCCCCAAGGGGACTTGGGGCGGCTTACATAAGGCCACACCCATCAATACGGTAAACACAATATAAACACAAAAACACAACAGCAAATCAGAAAATAAATTACATAAGATGCAAAACCAATATAAATAAGCGACACAGCAGCATAAAATCATACATTAAAACACAAATGATCACACTGGGCAGGGCCAAATTCAAAGATAAAATTTTAAAACACTGGGAGATAGGATAATGTAAAAATCTGAGGATGAGATAGGATTTAATTGCACAAACCATATTTTATGCAGTGTTTGGTCAGGGAGTATCTTACATTCAATCATTGAAGGCACATTGGAATAACCAAGTTTTCAGGCTCCTCCTGAAGATTGCCAGGGTGGGGGCTTGGATAATATCTCTGGGGAGCAAATTCCAGAGCCGGGGGGCCACCACAGAGAAGGCCCTCTCTCTCGTCCCCACAAGTCGCGCTTGCGATGAGGGTGGGAGCGAGAGAAGAGCCTTAGAAGCTCTTCCTTGGCATAACTCTTAATGCCAAGGAAGTAGGACTCTCTCTCTCCAAGTCTGTATGCAAAAAATATCCAGAAATCCCCAAATTATGGTGGAAAGAGCAGTCTCGGGGGCAGAAGTTTCATCAACCCAGAAACCCTCTGGCCTTCAGAGTGAGTGGAAATGTTGCACCATCAAAAGGAAATGGTTGCAAAGGGGAAAAGATTTCTCAATTGTGTTGCAAAGGCAACTGCTTTGTGGGTCCACATGGGAGTGAATGGAGAGAGCAAAACTAATTGGGTTGAATGTGGCTGTTTTGGAGTTTGTTCCCAGGGAACAACACAACCAAGACTTGGAGAAAAGAGCCACTCTATGAACTGCCTGCTTAGGATGCTCCGCGTGTGTTTACGTCTCTCTGGGCGCATTTGCGTGCCCTCTCTTTTTGCACACTTCCCTCCTACCTGCATTTCTTCGGATGCTCGTCCCTCTTGTTGTTGAACTCCAGGGAGATCTTTGCGTCCAGGCCGATGCCAAAATAATTATTCATGACGCATCTTTCAGAGAATTGTCTGAAACCGGCAGACGGAGGGGAAGGGAAATCGCTCAGAAACAAGCACTGAAGCAGAACCAGCAAAATGCGCTCGGAATACAAAATACCCATTGCCTTCTGATTTCATCTTCCCTTTGCTTAGGTGCCATAGAAACTACAAAAATGGATTTGGGGTGGAAAGAAAGCAGAGACAGAATGGGGAATTTGGGCTTCAGGACAGTGAAGTATCTATCTGGATGCAAAGAAGGCCATCCAAGCGATCCAAAGTCAAGTGACTGGCTCCTTACTCTTTCATGTCCTCGGCGACAGAGCCAAAGGGAAGGTGCCAAGCGTCTCAAGGTTACTGGGAGGAGACCGCCACTATTTCGGACGATGCATCTCGAAAGCCAATCCCAATGGAGGGTAACCATGGCACATTAATCCTGACTATTACTTATTATTGTATTTATTTCCTTTATTTATACCCCGCCTTCCTCCCCAAGGGGACTCAAGGCAGCTAATAGTCATACTATCTTGTGTTCTGTGCCATGGTTTGGCATCATGTGAGTGACACACATGGGCCTAAGTTGCGCTACATGTGAGGAATGGCCGAGAATCACAGTTGGAACATATCACAAGGGACATTGGTCCAATTCCTTCTAATTTCTCTAATCATAACTAAAGCTGTTTTCGAACTGCTTAGGTAAACAATGAGCTAGGCTGACAGTTGGCAGCTCACGCCAACTTGAGGCTTTAAACTTGCAACCTTTTGGTTGACAGATCTTATAATTGCTGATGATTTATCAGCTGTGCTAAACCTCCGGGCTAAACTTCAGATCTCAACTTAGATTTTGTCAGAGTTCTCCAAGGCACTGAACCTTGGCACCCAAATATATTCATCACCTTGTTGAAGCCATCCAAAACACGTATCTCCACATTTGTCTAAACCCCATTCAAAGCCCCATTCAAAGCCGCTGGTCCTTTTGGCAGGAAAATTCAGTTGAATTTCTTTGAACTACACTTAATGGTCATGTCTACCTGAGCATGGAGTAAATACAGCTATGCATCAGGGACAGTTATATGTCTAGTAATGCATTAAAGAACACAAAATAGCATGTGGATGTGCGCTGGCTCTGTGGATTTACATTATGTGAGGACTTTAAGATCATCTGGAGAGGCCCTGCTCTCGGTCCCACCATCATCACAAGTACGGTTGGCGGGAACGAGAGACAGGGCCTTCTCAGTGGTGGCCCCTCGGCTATGGAACGCCCTTCCTAGGGAGATTAGATCAGTTTCCTCGCTCGTATCATTCCAAAAGAATCTTAAGACATGGCTTTTTGAGCGGGTATTTGAAAATACGGAGTAACAGATATAATAACGGAATAACTATATGGCAAAACTGGACATTGTTTTAATGAATATTGATTGAAGTATGTTTCATTATAATGTTTGATTTTATTGTTGCTGATGTTTTATATTATATATTGTAATTGTGTACTTGGTGGCATTGAATTCTTGCCTTGTAAACCGCCTCGAGTTGCCAGAAGGCTGAGAAGGGCGGTATAGAAATGCACGAAATAAATAAATAATAATAAATTATGCATGACACATGCCGAACTTCAATACAGCGCAACGTCTATGGAGCAATGCTCAAGGCATGCGGTTGGCAATTCATTGTGTGCTTGCAATGTACAAGGGTTGAATGAAAAGTAATGCCTCCACCTTCGTAACTCCTCAACAGAGGACGGTACTGGTATGCGGCAGGTACTGACTTGTTCAGTAGACTCTCCTCTACAGTTCCATTTTTGTAGGAAGCCTTAGCCTTGAACGGTTGTGTTGTTAAAGTGCGAAGTATGGAACCCTGTGCAGACGGTCAGTCAATGCGACTTAAGCAACGTGCAGTCATTGAATTGATGGGGGCATTACTTTTCATTCATGTACAATGCTAACTCATTGAGCCAGTGTGCATCCATAGGCTACTCTGTGTACATTAATGCATTACCAGACATACAACTATCCCTCATGCACAAATCTGTGTACTTCACTGTCAGGTCTCTGGGAGCCATATAGCGATGACAAGCCACTCTTGCCTTTCAGCTAAGCTCATCTAAAAGAACACCATCATTCTCTGCCTCTCTCTCTTGCCATTCCTGCCTTTGCACAAGGCAACACCCCCCCCCCTTTCCTGGTTCCCAAACAGCTGAGACAGAAGCAATGGTTTGCTCACTCACATGGCACTGGGGTCCTCTGCAAAATGGACGGCGCTGAAGCTCTCTGGTCTGTCCAGGATGATGGAGGACGTGGTGGAGATGACCGTGTCCCGGCGGGACTCTGGAGCAAGAAAAGGCAGAGAGCGTCCCTCAGTTGAGTCATGCTGGATCTCCACAATAATCACCCATAATCATAGAGTCATAGAGTTGTGGGAGACAAGGGGCCATCCAGTCCAACCCCTTTCTGCCAGGCAGGAAAAGCACAATCAATGCGCTCCCAACAGATGGCCACCCAGCCTCTGTTTAAAAGCCTCCACAGGGACCAAGCCAAGAATGCCCTCTCAATGGGAATTCCACATGCCAAACAGGAAGTGTTTGGGAATCTGAACTATTAGGCTCAAAATAGCCCTCAATTGGGGTTTTTTTGGGTCATGTCAAGAGCGACCTGAGAAACTGCAAGTCGCTTCTGGTGTGAGAGAATTGGCCGTCTGCAAGGACGTTGCCCAGGGGATGCCCGGATGATTTGATGTTTTGTCATCCTTGTGGGAGGCTTCTCTCATGTCCCCGCATGAGGAGCTGGAGCTGATAGAGGGAGCTCATCCACCTCTCCCTGGATTCGAACCTGCGACCTGTCGGTCTTCAGTCCTGCCGGCACAGGAGTTTAACCCACTGAGCCACCGGGGGCTCAATTGGGATGATTCAACCATAAATATAGCAGAGTACTAGAAGTAAACTTTATTACCAGCGGAAACTAACATACAATGTAGGGGGATAAGCTTCTATTCCTTAAGATGCCACTGGATTGCAGAGTCAGAACTTCAGGTTCAAACATATTTCTTGAGGTAAAAGAAATACATTCTAGCTAGAAAAGGTCTTGGACTGACTAACTAAGTCTCATCTTCTAAAGAAGTAAAAGGGTAAAAAGTCAAAAATCCATGAAGCTACATTTTGCCTAAAGAAAGAGGCAAAATGCGTCCTCATTGAAAGGAAGAAAAGGCAGAAGAGACAATGGTGGGGAGTGGCCACATGGCAACAAAAATACCTTTAAAAAGGAAGTTCCCTCACATAATTCCATTGCTACATCATCAAAGGGGGAGGACGGTGGCTGGGAGGAAGAGTAAAGACAAAGCTCTTTCTGGGAAAATATGCATAGGAATGTGGGGGGAGGAATCCCTCAGCCTAATCCTATCTCTAGTCTAGCTACTCACTGAGGTCTGGAAACTTGATGACACAAGAGACTTGTGCAGTCCAGGGATGAAAACCAACAAGAAGATTATTAGTCATCCCTCTCAGGACCACCAGCAACTGCTATATTGCCTCAGAGGCAATAAATGATAGATGGATGGGTGGATGGATGGATGGATGGAAAGACAGAGAAACAAGACAGGCAGACAAACGGCCACTGTGATTCAGGGTGCCTAGCTGTTCCCATTTCAGTGGGCTGTAAATTTACATAATAATAATAATAATAATAATAATAATAATAATAATAATAATAGGTAAAAAGGTAAAGGTAGTCCCCTGACATTAAGTCCAGTCATGTCTGACTGGGGTGTGGTGCTCATCTCCATTTCTAAGCCAAAGAGCCAGCGTTGTCCGTAGACACCTCCAAGGTCATGTGGCATGACTGCATGGAGCGCCGTTACCTTCCCGCCGGAGCGGTACCTATTGATCTACTCACATTTGCATGTTTTCGAACTGCTAGGTTGGCAGAAGCTAGGGCTGACAGCGGAAGCTCACGCCGCTCCCCGGAATCGAACCTGCAACCTTTCGATCAACAAGCTCAGCAACTCAGTGCTTTAACCCACTGCGCCGGGGTGAGAAGGGCGGAATATAAATAAAGTAGTAATAATAATAATACTTTATTTATATTCCGCCCTTCTCACCCCAAAGGGGACTCAGGGCGGATCACAGCACATATACACAGCAAACATTCAATGCCGCTTTGTATAGACAATACACAGACAGACAGAACATAACAGAAGGAGGTGGTTTGTTTCAGCTGTTTTTGGTGCCATGGAAGGTTGGGCTTGAGTCCAGGGAGTGCTGTTGCTTTATCCTGATTGACCCGAAGAGCCGTTAGGACTTCCTCCTTCCTTTTCGTCACCCAGCATTTTCTGACCTCTTTCTTTATGGCGTCGTAAAACACCTCCCCTGCTTTTTAGTGGTACCTAATCTCTCTAATCATAGCTAAAGCTGTTTTCGAACTGCTTAGGTAAATAATGAGCTAGGCTGACAGTTGGCAGCTCACGCCAACTTGAGGCTTTGAACTTGCAACCTTTTGGTTGACAGATCTTATAATTGCTGATGATTTATCGGCTGTGCTAAACCTCTGGCCTAAACTTCAGATCTCAACTTAGATTTTGTCTCCAATGCACCCTTGGCACCCAAATATATTCAGCACCATGTTGAAGCCGTCCAAAACAAGTCTCTCCATATTTGTCTTACCCCCATTCAAAGCCGCTGGTCCTTCTCGCAAAGGAAGGGATGGACACCTTTACCTGCTTCCTCACAAACAAACATCAAGTCTGAGGATCTTACTGAGTTTCTCTGTCTCTTTGTTGAAATCCTCGTTGCTGTCCTTCTTGCCGGCTGCAGAGATGCTCCGATAAGCTTGGGTTTGCTTGTTCTGCTCATCCACGGCTATAGAGGAGGAGGAGGCCACAGGAGAAGGCGGGTTTAGCTTTTAAAGAAGCCCATGCTCTGCAGTGCATTGCAGTAGTTCACAGAAAAGGGACAGAACTCTCCCCTGGCAAAAACTTATAATTCAAAGCCCCATAAACAGCTTACCTGTATTTTGAGGCATTCACAGCCTGGCCAAATAGGAAAAGTTTTGCAGAATGAAACAAGGCGGGCACCAGGTGGGCCTCTATTTGGCATGCTTTAGCAATGGGGCAGACAGAGGAGAGTGTCCCTCCTGTGTTGCAATCCCTACCTATTATCAAGTCCCCCCCCCCCCATATTTGCCCCTCTGAAGGCTTTTTGGGGAGGGACTCCCAAACCAATGCCTTGCGTAGCCTGGTTTCCTGCCAAACTGATGCCACACAGCTTTGCTAAATGGACTCATGCTTCTTGGGGACCACAGCTCCCAGAGTTGGCCATCCTAGAAGGGGGGTTCTGGGAGTTGTAGTCCAAGCTCCCGCTGCCCCATAATGTCCCTCTCACCTTTCTCCGCTTGTTCAATGATCTGCCGTAGGGCCTTCTTGAGGCTGTTGGCTCTGAGCATGAGCTGCTCCTTGGACTTGAAGATCCTGGGCACAGGGCTCGGGTGGAAGGGGCCCTCCTTGCTGCCATTGTCTGTTGCATCTGGGCTGGGCAGGGCGGAGGGCGGAGGGGCGCTTTCGGGGAGCACAGAGGCCTGGGACTCTTCGTTCAGCTCCCGGACCAGAGAGTCCAGTTTCTCATTGAGCATGGCACACTGGGAGGGGGGGAAAGGATACAGAAAAGACTTGGATGCAACTCTCTCTCGGGGAAGGCCATCCCAGCAGTCTTGGCATTCAATCTACAGACCCTGGTGGCACCCAACATGCAAATCCCAGCCCTGATGTGCCCAAACATGCCTTCCGCGCCATGGTGTCCGCCTCCTGCTTGCTGTCAGCCGTCCGCTCGTATGCTTTGCCAACGTCGGCCACAAAGTCATTGACTGTTCCACAGAGGAACCTATGAAAGGAGGGCAACTGTCAGAAATATTAAAAATTAACTAAGTATTTTTATTTACAAAAATGTGAGTCAAGCACTGAAAGGGTTATAGGGATGCAATGACGCAGCCAAAGCTGCAGTTCAATATAAGCAGGTGTGCCTGTTGCTTAGTACACCTCAGTGTTAGTTGCCCTCGGTATGAGAGAAGCCTTGGTATGAGAAGGCCTCAGTATGAGAAGGCTCCAGTGTTAGTTTGCCTTAGTATGAGAATGCCTCAGTGTTGTTGTTCATTCATTCAGTCATTTCCGACTTTTCGTGACCTAATGGAGCAGCCCACACCAGAACTCCCTGTCAGCCGTCACCACCCCCAGCTCCTTCAATGTCAATCTAGTCATTTCATGGATACCATCCATCCATCTTTCCCTTGGTCAGCCCCTCTTCCTTTTTCCTTCCATTTTCCCCAGCTTCATTGTTTTCTCTAATCTTTCCTTTCTTCTCATGAAGTGGCCAAAGTACATCATCTTGGCCTCTACTATCCTTCCCTCCAATGAGCAATCAGGCTTTATTTCGTGAAGTATGGACTGGTTGGATCTTCTCGCAGTCCAAGGCACTCTCAGAACTTTCCTCCAGCACCACAATTCAATAGCATCTCTCTTCCTTCACTCAGCCTTCCCTATGGTCCAGCTCTCACATCCATAGGTGACTATGGGGAATATCATTGCTTTAACTATGTGGATCTTCATTGCCAGTGTGATGTCTCTACTCTTCACTATCTTATCAAGATTAGTCATCCCCTTCCTCCTAAGAAGTAAGCATCTCCTGATTTCCTGGGTGCAGTCTTTATCTGCAGTAATCTTTGCACCCAGAATTACAAAGTCTGTCACTGCCTCAGTGTTAGTAGGCCTCATTGTGAGGTAGACCTCAGTGTGAGAAGTCCTGGTGAGAGAAGCTTTGGTGAGAGAAGCCCCAGATTGAAGGCCTTGTGTGTAAAGCTCCAGTGTGAAGGCTGCTGTGTGTAAAAAACTACTGTGTGAAGTTCCTGTGTAAGTTCAGTGTGAGAGGAAGCTCAGTGAGAGAAAGCATGAGAAAGAAGCCCAGCGTGGAAGCAAAGAAGGAAGTATAAAGAACTTCATTTGTGTTATAGAAACCTTGTTCTTGTAAATAGTGCAACCATATTATTTTGCTATAAAGAAAAGCCTCCTAAGGAAGAGACAACATTGGTCTTTGTGTTTTGTTGTTTTTATCACTTTGGGCTACTAGTGCTGGGTTATGCTGCTGCTAATAAGTTACTTTGCTGCACATTTATGAGGAGGGTCTTTTGTTAACAAGCCCACTCGCCCCAACAGACTGAAACCATATTTAGCATACAACCTCCTTGAAGCCCAAATAAATGAACTGCTTCCCTCAAATGAAGCTCACTCTTCCAAGCATACTGTGCTGGAATGACATGGAAACCCTCTCACGCAAAGCTATGGCAACACTTTTGCTCTCTGGTAAAGACCTTTGTACCTAAACCAAGCACTTTCTTAAAAATGGGATCTGTGTGCTGTCTTTTCATATTTGTTGCTTTGCTTTTAAGACACGCTTGTACTGTTTTAAGTTATCTGTGTTTTGATACAATAACAAAATTAATTGTTTGTTCTCAACGTCTGTATTATCAGGTCTTGGGTTGTCCTGGATCTCATGTTGGGAGAAAGGTAGGATAAGAGTTAAAGCAAGTCACTTCTGGTCTTCAGATACAGTGAAGACATCTGCCCTTGCGCTATGCTACTCTGCTGCTGAGTACGCATGTCCAGTGTGGAACACATCTCACCACACTAAAACAGTGGATGTGGCTCTTAGTGAGACATGCCGCATTATCACGGGGTGTCTGCGCCCTACACCACTGGAGAAATTACACTGTTTAGCCAGTATTGCACCACCTGACATCCACCAGGAAGTAGCAGTCAATAGTGAAAGGACCAAGGCAGAGACATCTCCATCCCATTCCTTGTTTGGGTATCAGCCAGCACGCCAACAACTTAAATCAAGAAATAGTTTTCTAAGATCTACAGAGAAACTCGCTGGAACACCTCAGCAAGCGAGAGTCCAAAAGTGGCAGGCTCAAACCCAGATCCTCAATCAATGGCTGGTACCAAATAAGAGACTCCCTTCTGGGCACACAGAAAACTGGGCGACTTGGAAGGCGCTGAACAGACTGGCACCACGAGATACAGAGCCAACCTTAAGAACTGGGGCTTAAAAGTGGAATCCATGACATATGAGTGTGGAGAAGAGCAAACCACAGATCACCTACTGCAATGCAACCTGAGCCCTGCCACATGCACAATTGAGGACCTTCTTGCGGCAACACCAGAGGCACTCAAAGTGGCAGCTACTGGTCAAAGGACATTGAATAGAATACCAAATCTGCAAACTTTGTGTTTTGTTTGTTTGTTCTTTAATGCAATACAACTGTTTTAGTTTGCTCCTGACACAATAAATAAATAAATAAATAAAGAGTTAAAGGATGAACCAAGTCAGAGCAGCGCCTCTTACTTTGCAGAGGAAATCACCACCGAGTGTTTGTCCGACTCCAAGATCTTGGCCAAATGGAGGGCCACCGAATCGGCATATTGGGAAATGTGAGCCTAGAAAGAGAAGAAAGTGCAGTACTGCAGAATGAAGATATTGCTCTAGAGCAGGGAAGATGAGATCTTGGCTCTCCAAAAACCCCTCCTCTCCCCAAATTAACTGGCTTTTGTGGGTGATCTGCACCTGCATGTTGGAGTCCTCGTTCTCCTCTTCTTTGATCGCTGGTGGTGACTGTTTGGGGGCTTCGTAGGTCAGGACACTCCACCTGTAAAGTGAAGGAAGGGGAGGTTTCAAGGATATGGGTTGCTCATGACCTTCAACTTCCTCTCCCACTGAAGGCAGGCAGGCAGCCATTGGGAAAGAGGCCCGGTGTCCCATCTTTAGTGCAAGATCCCAGCTGAGGAATGTTGTCATCCACACTGTATGGCTTAACACCCCATAAAGCTCCTAGCTGGGATCCCGTGGCACAATGTCCCACTGAATAAGAATGTTCACTTATACATTTTTATCTTTGCAGTAGCTTCAAATGTCACTTGAGCCTCTAGAGATGTAGTGAGGCTGCCAAAGTGAAGTGATTAACTCTACAAGACCTGTCCCAGATTGGATTACAAAAGTTTCTGAGATAACCAATATGGACAAATTAACTTTGGCTGTACACCAAGCAAACATTCAAACATTTCAGGAAGAATGGTTACAACAGAGTTTGTTGACTAAAAACACTATATATAACTGTTCTGTCGCGCGCTGGGCCTATAACAGCTGTCTTTTCTATAGGACATATACTTTAAGCCCAGCGGGAAGCTAGGATGCCTCAAAGAGAGGTTCTCAGGGATTTTTCTGAAGTGATAGTCTTTAGAGTCTTTGATGATACAACAAAGTCTTTATTATGAAACAAACGACAAATCTTCAATGGTTCAAACAACACTTCAAGGCTTTCTTAGTCTAGTCCTCAATGGACTAGTACCTGACTTTGATTAATTGTACTTTCTCTAGGAAAAAACCCTATTTAACCTCTCCCAGGCTGTTTACTATCTATGCCTCATTGGTGTGGGTCCTACTACTGATTCCAAATGCGTCTGGGTATTGAGTAGATCTACCAGCCGAAGCTTGTAGATATTTCAGATGGAGTTCCGTGGATCTGTAGTGTGTTTCAAAGAGAATTCTTTGAAAACCTCAGGGTTGTTTTCCCTCTGATTGCTGTGAGGCTGAGAGGCTGTGAGCTCTCAGCCAGAGCCTTGGGACTATTTCCCTGGAATTTCTGTTTCTGTTTCCTCGGATGTTCTTGAGAAAAGAAGCTTTTCTATGGGACGAGCTGGTCTACATCCTATAGTTTAGCTTCCTTATGTGAGACTGCCCAAAAAATGGCTCCTTTCCCTCCCAGAGCCCTGAACAAGGGGCAGAACCAAAGCTTAATTATGATGGACAGGAGGCTTGCCCTATGACTACAAACAGATAATAGAAAGAAAATAAAGTTGGAGCTCCTGGTACAGCCGTACCAGCACAATAACCCTTTTTGTTAGTTTCCATCTACGGTTTGTTTACACGATGCACTCTCCCCCACCCCAAAGAAGTCCACTACCCCACTGCTCCCCTTTTCGGGCTCCTCCTCTACTTCCTATCTGACCCAGGATTTTAATGTTTTTAACATTTTATCTTACACATTTGGCCCACCCTCTGTGATTGTTTTTATTATGTTATTTTGCATTGTTTAATTCATTTTGTTTATTTGTTGCATTATGTATTTTGTTGTGTTTAATTTTCTATTGTTTTGTGTATTTTATTTATTTACTTATTTACTATACTTGTATACCACCTTTCTCAGCCTTATTGGTGACTCAAGGCGGTTTTATATTATTCTGTTGTATTATTTTTGGGCTTGGCCTCATGTTAGCTGTCCTGAGTCCTCATTGGGGAGTTGGTGGGGGGGGGGGGGAATAAATAAAGATGAAATGAAGATTATTATTATTATTAATATTATTATTACTATTATAGAGAAGGGGGGAGAGAGAGAGAGAGAGAGAGTAAAGGTTTCTCCTTGAAATAAAGTCTAGTCAAGTCCAACTCTGGGGGGTGGTGCTCATCTCTATTTCTAAGCCACGGAATCATAGAATCGTAGAGTTGGAAGAGACCTCATGGGCCATCCAGTCCAACCCCCTGCCAAGAAGCAGGAATATTGCATTCAAAGCACCCCTGACAGATGGCCATCCAGCCTCTGTTTAAAAGCTTCCAAAGAAGGAGCCTCCACCACACACGGGGGCAGAGAGTTCCACTGCTGAATGGCTCTCACAGTCAGGAAGTTCTTCCTAATGTTCAGATGCCGGCGTTGTCCATAGACACCTCCAAGGTCATGTGGCCAGCATCACTGCTTGGAGCGCCTCTGGAGCAGTACCTATTGATCTACTCACATTTGCATGTTTTCAAACTGCTAGGTTGGCAGAAGCTGGGGCTGACAGTGGGAGCTCAGGCAGCTCCCTGGATTCAAACTGTCCACCTTTCAGTAACCAATTGCAGCAGCTCAGCAGTTTAACCCGCTGTGCCACTGGGTTCTTTCTCTCTCTCTCTCTCTATAATCCCTTTTCTATCAAATATCCCCAATCATCTAAGAGACTTTGGATATTTGATATAGGTTTCCACCCACCATCTCCTTACTATTTATGGATTTTAAAAATAGAGATATACAAACTTTGTGTATTGTTTAAAAATGGAAGAAACGATGATAGTGAAACATAATTAAAAACTGCTTTATATAATACTAATTTAGGTTAGGTAAAGATTGTCCCCTGACATTAAGTCCAGTCATGTCTGACTCTGGGGTGTAGTGCTCATCTCCATTTCTAAGCCAAAGAGCCAGCGTTGTCCATAGACACCTCCAAGGTCATGTGGCTGGCATGACAACATGGAGCGCCGTTACCTTCCCGCCGGAGCGGTACCTATTGATCTACTCACATTTGCATGTTTTCGAACTGCTAGGTTGGCAGAAGCTAGGGCTGACAGCGGAAGCTCACGCCGCTCCCCGGAATCGAACCTGCGACCTTTCAGTTAACAAGCTCAGCAGCTCAGCACTTTAACCCACTGTGCCACCGGGGGCTCCAATACTAATTAACTAACAGATTAAATGATTTGATAATAATGATGAAGATGAATGGGGAAGAGCTGGGGGAGGAGACTGGAAGACTACAGGAGAATACTCTAAGAAGATATGACTATAGGACTTAATGTTTGGTGACAATATTACTCATCTCTTTGATATAGGCACTCAACCCAGGAATCAGACCATGGAGAGTGCCTTGAAAGTCTGGGTTAAATCCTGACATGCATTCCCTGATACAGGAGCCGCTGGGGATCTCCCTTCTGTTTCCATCAAAGACTATCAGGGGCCCCTTTGGAGCTCACCTGTCCAGCATTTTGGTGGTGGCTCGCTCCAGCTTCTCCAAAACCTGCAGCAATTGTGTGTCGTCGTCGCACAGGCTGCCCCATCCCAGGACCCGGGCCAAGTCGTTCCCTGTCCCCAAGGGCAACACACCAAGCTGGCACTGCCAGAGCAAAAAGGGGGCAAGGAGGAGGAGAAGGTCAATTGGGCCGACAGAAGAAGAGCTGCCTATAAATGTGCTTGCAGAGAAACCAAACAAGGCTGACAGATCGATTTCTAGGTCTCCAGTTTCTCCCTCTCACACATACATGCACACATGCACAACAATATGAACTCTTCCAGAAGTAAAGGGCATTTTAAGGCTAACAGGCTGATAAAGGATGAACCTTTCACAGAATAACACATCTGACTCTCTGATATTAGGGTCAACCTATGCCAAGCATTGTGAGGCTTTCTCTGATTTGTTTCTTCTCATTCTGGCTGCAAAGCAAAGTATCACTTTGGTGTACATTTGGGTTAGAAGGATCGTTATGGATAGGCAGCCTGGCAGCGGGATACAAGGGAGCCCCCATTCCCAATTTCCAAATAGGGCGAATACCATGGGGAGGAAGAGCTGGAACAGACCTGCTTGTGGAGCCCCAGGGAATCAATTTCAGAGAGCACCCATCCGACGCTGCCGTCGCCTCCGCAGACCAAGATGCGGAAAGTGGAGAACTTCTGAAAGAGACGCAGCCTGGCAGGAGGAGAGAGGGGGGAAAGGGGGGTCCATCAGGGGAAGGAAGCAGGCCCTGAGGGTCAGAGCCCACAAGAGGAGCCTTCCAGGCTGGGAAGTATCACAACACAGCCATTTGGGAGGAGGAGGAGGAAGAGGAAGAAGAGGAGGGAGAGGAGAAGGAAGAGAAAGAAGAGGAAAAGGAAGAAGAGAAAGAGGAGGAAGGGGAAAAGGAAGAGGAGGAAGTGAAGGAAGAGGAGGAGGAAGAAGAGAAAAAGGATAAGGAAGAGGAAGAGAAAGAAGAGGAAGAGGAAGAACAGAAAGAGGACAAGGAAGAGGAGGAAGTGAAGGAAGAGGAGGAGGAAGAAGAGAAGGAAGAGGAAGAGGAGGAGGAAGAAGAGAAAGAGGATAGGGAAGATGAAGAGAATGAAGAGAAGACGAAGAGGAGAAAAGGGATAAGGAAGACGAAGAGAAAAAAGAGAAAGAGGAAGAACAGAAAGAGGACAAGGAAGAGGATGAAGTGAAGGAAGAGGAGGAGGAAGAAGAGAAGGAAGAGGAAGAAGAGGAGGAAAAAGAGAAAGAGGATAAGGAAGATGAAGAGAATGAAGAGAAGAGGAAGAGGAGAACGGGGATAAGGAAGAGGAAGAGAACGAATAGAAGAGGAAGAAGAGAAAGAGGAGAAGAAAGAGGAGGAGAAAGAAGAGGAAGAAGAGGATAAGGAAGAAGAAGAGGAGGAGGAAGAAAACAAACAGGGAAAGGTAGAAGAGGTGGAGGAAGAAGAGAAAGAGAACGAGAAGAAAAAGAAGAGGAAGAGGAGGGAAAGGAGGAGGAGGAGGAGGAGAAAGAGGGGTAGGAGGAGAAGAGGAAGTGGAGGAGGAAGAGGAGTGGGCTTCAGGTCCCCCCTTGCTCACTCACCCCAGATGCGGCCCCCCATTCATCAGGTCAAAGACTTGTGCCGGGTTGAGGAACTGCTTGAACTTGCGGAGGAATTTGACGCCCTGGTTGTCTCCGCTCTTGGAGTTGACAAAGGCCAGCAGTGGACTGGAGCAGGAAGAGGGGCAGGTGGCCTTCCAGAACCCTGGGGTGGGGCGGGAAAGAGGAACCAAGAAGACATGGGGCGGGGAGGCAAATACACTGCAACACACACCTCAGGACTGTGCTCCAAAATCCTTCCCTCCATCGAAATGGAAAGAGACGTTGCATCACTCATCCTAGTTTTAGGTGGGATGGTACTATGCAGCCTGCTGTGGATGTGGGGCTAGGTTAAAAATGCCCCCCCCCCCAAAGCAATCCCACCCTCCGCAACTCTAACTGCATCAACTTCTCAAAACCCACTTGCTCCAATAGAAGTTTGATTTACCGCATCCTATTCGTCATCATCTAAAAGGGCAAGGAGCATGAATGACACTACTGATTCCATCTTAGTGGACGAAGTTGACAATGACTACATGATTTTATCGAAGAGCTATATTTTTATATCTTTATACAGATTGTAACTGTCTAGTATGATCAATGAAGCCTGACTGGCTGATTTATAACTTTCAGCCAAAGTCATTTATTTTGTTTTAATTTGTATGTGCAATTGCTTATATATTTATGGCACTGAGTGCTTGCCTCGTTGTGTTATGTTAAGTCCATTTGGGAAGAGAGGTGTGGGTTAGAAATAAATGAATAATAATAATAATAATAATAATTATTATTATTATTATTTTAGGAGAAAATTCCAATTTTCTCAATGTAATACAAATGGAGGGCCAAAGTTTGCCCATGTCTGTTCTAGGGCCCTAGAACAGACATGGGCAAACTTTGGCCCTCCAGGTGTTTTGGACTTCAACTCCCACAATTCCTAACAGCTGGTAGGCTGTTAGGAATTGTGGGAGTTGTAGCCCAAAACACCTGGAGGGCCAAAGTTTGCCCATGTCTGCTCTAGAAACTTCAATAACAGATGTGGGGTTCCCTAAGGGGCAATTGATTCAAATCCCTGCTATGGAGCATTATACCATGAGCCTAAGAAATGGCGGGTGAGAAAGACCACATAAACCAAGGACAAGGTAAACAGGTGCCCCATCTAACACCTGACCACCCCTCCCACACACACCCACACATTTGCTCCTTGGCAGTCTCACCTGGCTTTGCTACTTACCGTCTGAGTCAATGCTGTTGAGAGCAGTGGGGGGGATGATGGAGACCTTGTACTGCCCCAAAGGGCACTTCTTCCCCAGCTGTTCTTTGCAGGCACTGTGCACCTGGATAGAGGAGAGAGAGAGAAAGAGAAAGAGAGGGGGTAAAGGAAGCTGCTTCACAACTCTTCCTCCTCCTCCATGTCCCCATAGAGCAATGGTTCCCAACCTGTAGTCCGTGGACCACCAGTGGTCTACGAGACCAAAAATATGGTCCGTGGCCTCACCATTATTACACCGTTGCCTCGAAACTACATGGCAATGAGAGCGACTGGACTCGCGAAACCCTCTTGTAATGCCGAGGCAATTGGGATGTCAGGAGGGGAGAGACTGGTTACCCACGGAAGATTACTACTACCACATCAGCTCTAGATGATTAAATATGGTTTTCTGTGGGCGAGCAGATGGCGATTACTGGATGGCATATACATGTTCTGTATCAGAGACTAGAGCTGATGTGGTCTATCCATTGCAATTTTCTGAATCAGCACCCCAAATAACCAAACCAAATCTAAGTTGACCAAAAACTGATTTGTAACCCTTTTGGTACTAATATTGGAGAGTGACCTCTGGTCAAAGTGGTCTCTCATCAAGTGTTCCCTGGTCAAGTAGTCAAATCAAAGTGGTCCATGGGCAAAGTGTTCCCTGGTCAAGTAGTCAAAGCGGTCCCTGGTCAAAGTGTTCCCTGGTCAAGTGGTCAAAGTGTTCCCTGGGCAAAGAGTTCCCTGGTCAAGTGTTCCCTAGTCAAGTGGTCAAAGTGTTCCCTGGTCAAACGGTCCCTGGTCAGTGTTCCCTGGGCAAAGTGTTCCATGGTCAAGCAGTCCCTGGTCAAATGGTCTCTGGTCAAAGCAATCCCTGGTCAAAGTGTTCCATTGTCAAGTGGTCAAAGTGGTCCCTGGGCAAAGTGTTCCCTGCTCAAGTGGTCCCTGGTCAAGTGGTCCATAGTCAAGTGTTTCATGGTCAAATGGTCTCTGGTCAAAGCAGTCCCTGGTCAAAGTGTTCCCTGGTCAAGTGGTCCATGGCAAGTGTTCCATGGTCAAATGGTCTCTGGTCAAAGTGTTCCCTGGGCAAAGTGTTCCCTGGTCAAGTGGTCAAAGTGTTCCCTGGTCAAAGTGTTCCCTGGTCAGTGTTCCCTGGTCAAGTGGTCCCTGGGCAAAGTGTTCCATGGTCAAGCAGTCCCTTGTCAAATGGTCTCTGGTCAAAGCAGTCCCTGGTCAAAGTGTTCCATTGTCAAAGTGGTCCCTGGTCAAAGTGGTCCCTGGTCAAGTGTTCCATGGTCAAGGGGTCCCTGGTCAAACAGTCCCTGGTCAAAGTGTTCCCTGGTCAAGTGGTCAAAGTGGTCCCTGGGCAAAGTGTTCCTTGGTCAAATGGTACCTGGACAAAGTGGTCCCTGGTCAAAAAAAGGTTGAGAACCATTGCCATACAGAGAAATGGGGCTGGGCTAGAGGTCTTTGGGATTCCCATCCCACTTTATGATACTAGAAACAGCCACACCAAGGGGCTCTAGAGACAGATGGGGCTCTTACAATGGCCTTGCACCAGAGGCAGCGCAGGTCCTGCAGCCTCCGCACGCTCCCGCAGGTCTTGTCACAGACGGCACAGCGGGCACTCACGGGCAAGTTCCCCTCCAGCCACTGATGGGGCATGGCCACCTATGGAGAGAATCAGGGCTCAGTGGGGCCACAAAGAAGGGCCTGTGTGCCAAGAGAGTCAATGGCACACTTGCCAGCGGGAGGTGGGAGGGGTGGGGTAAGGGTCCAAAGGTGTTACCCCGTCTTCATCCTCAATGATGTCATTTCCGATAGAGGCCAGCGTGGTCCACTTGCAGTTGTTGGTGGCTCGGACTGCACAGCGCTTGTGGGCTTTGAATTTACAGACTGGAAGAGGCAGAAAACACAGCCAGTGCCTCAGTTTACCTCCTCTTCCATCCAGTCAATCATTACAATATTTCTATCAAGGCAGCAAATGCTTAGACCAGGCATGGGCAAACTTGGGCCCTCTGGGCATTTTGGACTCCAACTCCCACAATTCCTAACAGCCTCAGGCCCCTTCCTTTTCCCCTTCAGCCGCTTAAGCGGCTGAAGGGGAAAAGGAAAGGGCCTGAGGCTGTTAGGAATTGTGGGAGTTGAAGTCCAAAACGCCCAGGGCCCAAGTTTGAAGTCCAAAGCACCCGGAGTTCTAGAATTTGAGAATCTCTGAACTCAAAGAAGAGAGCAGAAGAGGACAAACCAATCTGCAAAACTCTGCACATGTGCAGAGGAGCAAGTCCCTCTTGCCTGCACTTTTCTGGGGGTATCTCATGCTCACCTTCGCAGGAGAGGCCATGGGACGTGACGCCGGAGAGGGCTTCGCGGCAGACGTTGCAGAAGGTGGGGCGGGCATGGGAGCAGGCGTACCAGTTGTGCATGCCGGAAAAGTGCTCCATGTTGAACTGGGAGGCCTGGAAGGAATGGGAGAAGGACACCAAGGTTGGCAGGAGAGCATACGAGGGTTGAATGAAAAATAATGCCTCCACCTTCGTTACTTGGGTTTGGATGGGAATATTTTAATAAATCAAACACAGAAATAATCCTTAAAATGTGCTCTTTAACTACTACTTTTCACTTTTCCACATAATCACCAGACAATTGGATATATTTCTGCCAACAATGAACAAGTTTTCTGAAGCCATCATGGAAGAAGTCGACACTCTGTTTCCGCAACCCATCGTGCACAGATCTTCCGATAGCCAAGCAAAGCAATAATGTGACCCCACGTTCTTGTGAAATGCCGATTATGCTTGAAATTTCTCTCTGAGTGATACGACAATTGTCCTGAATCAATCTTTCAACTTTTTTGCTTGTGAAACTCAGTGGTTGCTATCACAGGACATCCAACTCTCTGTCATGCAAGTCAGATGTTCCTACCTCAACATCTTTAAACTTACTCACCCAATGAGGCACAGTACTCACATCAAAACAATCACCATAAACAGCTTGCATTCGCTGATGAATCTCCTTTGGGGTGACATCTTCTGCTGTCAAGAATTCAATGACTGCATGTTGCTTAAGTCGCATTGACCGACTGACTGCGCAGGGTTCTATACTTCACACTTTAACAACAAAACTGTTCAATGCTAAGGCTTCCCACCAAAATGGAACTGTAGAGGAGAGACTACTGAATAAGCCAGTACCTGCCGCATAACAGTACTGTCATCTGTTGCAGAGTTACAAAGGTGGAGGCATTACTTTTCATTCAATGCTTGTAGAACCATAGAATTATAGCATTGGAAGAGACCTCGTGAGCCATCCAGTCCAACCCCCTGCCAAGAAGCAGGAAAATTGTATTCAAAGCACCCCTGACAGATGGCCATCCAGGCTCTGCTTAAAAGCCTCCAAGAAAGTAGCCTCCACCACACTCCAGGGCAGAGAGTTCCACAACAGATAGACAACAGGAAAGTTCAAGATCAGGGAAGGACTCATGGCCTTGGGCTGGATGCAGGCTGAGATGGTGGCCCTCCTCTATTGATTTGCAGTGGTTCTCAACCTGTGGGTCTCCAGATATTTTGGCCTTCAACTCCTAGAAATCCTAACAGCTGGCAAACTTGCTGGTATTTCTGGGAGTAGTAGGCCAAAGGCCTACTATATGCCTGCGAAACGTGGACTATCTACAGACGTCATATGCAACTTCTAGAATGATTCCATCAGCGTTGCCTCCAGAAAATCTTGAAAATCTCTTGGGTACACAAGCGGACAAACGTCAGTGTGCTGGAAGAAGCAAAGACCACCAGCACTGAAGCGATGGTCCTCTGCCACCAACTCCGCTGGACCGGCCATGTTGCCCGACCACCGTCTTCCATTCTGAACTCAAGAGCAGAAAACAGAATGTTGTTGGGAAGGAAAAGAGATTTAAATATGGGCTCAAAGCCAACCTTAAAAACTCTGGCATAGACACTGAGAACTGGGAAGCCCTGGTCCTTGAACGCTCCAGCTGGAGGTCAGCTGTGACCAGCAGTACTGTAGAATTTGAAGAGGCTCGAATGTAGGGCAAAAGAGAGAAATGTTCCAAGAGAAAGGCACATCAAGCAAACCCCGACCGGGACCTAATTCCACCTGAAAACCAACGCCCTCACTGTGGGAGAAGACACAGATCAAGAATAGGGCTCCACAGTCACCTACGGACCCACCAGCACACTGATCTTGGAGGACTATCCTACTCAGACAACGAGGGATCACATAAGTAAATAAATAAGGCCAAAACGCTTGGGGTCCCACAGGTTGAGAACCACTGATTTAGGGCAAGGAGTATGGCCAAATGGGCTCTCATCCAAGTGCACCTATTCCCCACTCTCTCTCACCTCATTGACTTCCCATTTCTGGACAGACTTCAGGGCCCCAATCCAGTCTTCCATCTCCTTCCTGTTCTCTGCACAGAGGATGAGTTTCCGGAAAGGCGTGATCACCTAACAAAAGAAGTTCAGGAGATTCAACGTAAAGGATGAGACTTAAAAGAGGGTCTCCAATATGGTCAACATCTGGTTTCAATTTCAGCTCATTGGGAAGGGCAGGAAGGGCCACTTCAACTCTTAGAATCATAGAATCATAGAGTTGAAAGAGACCTCATGGGCCATCCAGTCCAACCCCCTGCCAAGAAGCAGGAAAATTGCATTCAAATCACCCCCGACAGATGGCCATCCAGCCTCTGTTTAAAAGCCTCCAAAGAAGGAGCCTCCACCACACTCCGGGGCAGAGAGTTCCATTGCTGAATGGCTCTCACAGTCAGGAAGTTCATCCCAATGTTCAGATGGAATCTCCTTTCTTGTATTTTGAAGCCATTGTTCTGCGTCCTAGTCTCCAGGGCAGCAGAAAACAAGCTTGCTCCCTCCTCCCTATGACTTCCTCTCACATAGCTATCATGTCTCCTCTCAGCCTTCTCTTCTTCAGGCTAAAGATGCTCAGCTCTTTAAGCCACTCCTCATAGGGCTTGTTCTCCAGACCCTTGATCATTTTAGTCACCCTCCTCTGGACACATTCCAGCTTGTCAGCATCTCGCTTCAATTGTGCCCACAATATGTAGGATCACAATGCCCAGCTCTTTAAGCCGCTCCTCATAGGGCTTGTGCTCCAGACCCTTGATCATTTTAGTCGCTCTAATCTGGACACATTCCAGCTTGTCAATATCGCTTTTAATTGTGGTGCCTAGAATTGGACACAATATTCCAGGTGTGGTCTAACCAAGGCAGAATCGAGAAGTAGCATGACTTCCCTGGATCTGGACACTATAATCATAAGGTTGGAAGACACCTCATGGGCCATGCAGTACAGCCAAGAAGCAGGGGGTTCCTTCCCTGTATCTAGACATGAAAACAGGTTCCTTTTACACCCTGAGCACCGATTCGCTGCAATATCTGTTCCCTCCATCAGGAGAGTTGTGGCTGATGCAGCAGAAATAGCTGCCCCGGGGTACAGAGGCCAAGGCAGACTCCTGGCCAAAGTCCACCCCCAGGAGGCCTGCAAAGCAAGTGGCCTGTTCCCACGTCAAGGACCTACCGTGAAACTGTTGTTGATATTCTTGATACTGGTTTCTGCCACACTGGCATCAGACAGGTCCACTTCATCGAAGATCAAGGACTGGAAAAAGAAGGACAAGGGATAGGGAGGGAGAGCGGTCAGGGATGGCAGACTGGAATAGTCAATTATCAGGAGGGTCTTCTACCTTCTCCTCCTCTTTGAGAGATCTCTTAAAGTGCTGTGGGTTTCAAATATTACACAGATCTAGCGAACTGGTGGAATCCAGCTATCTACATTTTCTGCAAGAGTTTTTGTGGCAAATATATGGACATTTTAGGACAGGTTTCAAGAAGATTCAAGAGCAGGTTTGGGGTGTTTTGGTTCCTGAGAAATCCAGGGCATATTTCTGCTGCTTGACTCTCCCTTTGGCCTAAATGTGAGCCTAAGGTAAAGGTAAAGGTAAAGGTAAAGGTAAAGGTAAAGGTAAAGGTAAAGGTAAAGGTTTCCCCTGACATTAAATCTAGTTGTGTCTGATTCTGGGAGGTGCTGCTCATCTCCATTTCTAAGCCAAAGAGCCAGCGTTGTCCGTAGACACCTCCAAGGCTGCATGGAGTGCTGATACCTTACCAACAAAGCAGTACCTACTGATCTACTCACATTTGCATGTTTTCAAACTGCCAGATTTGCAGAAGCTGGAACTAACAGTGGGTCCCGCTGTCAGCCCCAACTTCTGCCAACCTAGCAGTTCGAAAACATGCAATTGTGAGTAGATCAATAGGTACTGCTCCAGAGGGAAGGTAGAATCATAGAATCATAGAATCAAAGAGTTGGAAGAGACCTTATGGGCCATCCAGTCCAACCCCCTGCCAAGAAGCAGGAATGTTGCATTCAAATCACCCCTGACAGATGGTCATCCAGCCTCCAGAAGCTGGAGCTAACAGTGAGAGCTCCCCCTGCTCCCTGGATATGAACCGCTGACCTTTCGGTCAGCAAGTTCAGCAGCTCAGAGGTTTAAGCCACTGTGCCACAGAGGGCTCAAAGTAAGGGCCTCACAATTAAACAGGATATAGCACTTTCAACCCATAATAATAATAATAATAATAATAATAATAATAATAATAATACTTTATTTGTACCCCGCTACCATCTCCCCAAGGGACTCGGTGCGGCTTACATGAGGCTGAGCCAAATACAACAATACAGAAGAGGCACCTCTAAGCTCATGTGGCCGACATGTCTTCATGGAGCACCATCACCTTCCCACAGATGTGGTAGTAGTAGTAGTAGTAGTCGTAATAATAATAATAATAATAATAATAATAATAATAATAATAATAATCTTTATTTATATCCCACCACCATCTCTCCAACGGGGACTCGGAGCAGCTTACACGGGGCCAAGCCCGGACAACATATTACAGCAAAAATAAAACCAAAACATAAGCAACAAGCAACAGCATCAAAATTACATAAAAAACATATGAATACAGTAACAAAATAACATTACAATAAACGCAATCACACCTATTGATCTTCCGTTGGCGCAGTGGGTTAAACCCTGTGCAAGCAGAACTGAAGACCGACAGGTCACAGGTTCGAATCCGGGGAGAGGCGGATGAGCTCCCTCCATCAGCTCCAGCTCCTTGTGCGGGGACATGAGAGAATCCTCCCACAAGGATGATAAAAACATCAAATCATCCAGGCGTCCCCTGGGCAACGTCCTTGCAGATGGCCAATTCTCTTGCACCAGCAGCAACTTGCAGTTTCTCAAGTCGCTCTTGACACAGCACCTATTGATCGACTCACATTTGCATGTTTTTGAACTGCTAGGTTGGCAGAAGCTGGGACTAACAGTGGGAGCTCACCCCACTCCCTAGATTTGGACCATCAACCTTTTGGTCAGCTAGTTCAGCAGGTCGGCAGTTTAACCCACTGCACCACCACGGGGCCCTAAATGTGAGCCTAGAACAGTGGTTCTCAACCTGTGGGTCCCCAAGTGTTTTGGACTAACTCACAGAAATCCCTGGGAGTTGGAAGGCCAAAACATCTGGAACCCACAGGTTGAGAACCACTGGCCTAGAAGGAGAATATTCCAATATCTGGGTGTCGAACTTCACTGGAAGTGTGTTTATTGCCACAAAGAAAGAGGAAATCACAAAGAAAAGGAGAACGATAGCAGCAGTTGCCTCATCCCTGGCTTGCAGCCTTATAATATAGTTTTGGGAATGTATCCTAAATCCGCAACCCTCAATCTCCCACAGACCAGAAGCAAAGCTTGCCTTGGAGTCCTTGGCGTAGTAGAGCGTCCGTCCGCGCAGCTTGAAGTATCTCCGCTTCCACCTCTGGAAGGAGCTCGTCTGCTTCAACAGGAGACCCTCCTTCACACTTTTCTGCAGAGAAGCCCAAGGGGGAAAGCATTAGATTCCTTGATATCGGAAATTTCATATTGAGTTCCTGTGCATTCCTCAAACTCAGGCAGGATGTGTTTCTTCTGCCGATGGGCCGAGTATAGAATAGGACCAAACAGAGGTCTTATCACTTTTGGGCCCTACGGTGGAACATATATAATATATTTTCCTACTAGCCGTCCCCTGCCACGCGTTGCTGTGGCCCAGTCTGTGTATATGTGTTTTGTGTCTGTATATATGTGTATATGTGTGTGTATATATGTATGTGTGTGTGTATGGGTGTATATATGTGTGTTTGTGTGTATATATATATGTGTGTGTGTGCGTGTATATATGCGTATACTGGAAAATACTGGAAAGGTTTGGTGGGCTTTGACCTTGAGTTTGGGAATTGTAGTTCACTTACATCCAGAGAGCACCGTGGACTCAAACAGTGATGGATCTGGACCAAACTTGGCACGAATACTCAATATGCCCAAATGTGAACACTGGTGGAGTTTGGGGAAAATAGACTTTGACATTTGGGAGTTGTAGTTGCTGGGATTTATAGTTCACCTACAATCAAAGAGCATTCGGAACCCCACCAATGATAGAATTGGGCCAAACTTCCCACACAGAACCCTCATGACTAACAGAAAATACTGTGTTTTCTGATGGTCTTTAGTGACCCCTCTGACACATCCTTGTGACTCCCCCAGGGGTCCCGACCCCCAGGTTGAGAAACACTGCTATAAAAGCTTACCTGCATTTCCGTATATTCTACCATGATGGCCTTAGACCAGTGGTTCTCAACCTGTGAGCCTCCAGATGTTTTGGCCTTCAACTCCCAGAAATCCTAACAGCTGGTAAACTGGCTGGGATTTCTGGGAGTTGTAGGCCAAAACACCTGGGGACCCACAGGTTGAGAACCACTGCCTTAGACCCTTTTGCATCCCACAGCACTGGCTCTGTCCTTGTTCTTCCTTATGCGGAGCAGCAGAGCCGCTAAGGGTCCCCAAAACACCACCCCAAATCTGTGCCCCATAACTCAGCCTCTCCCAGCCCCCTAAACACAAAAGGCACTCAGGGCCACCTTAACACCGAGAGGGACTTTGGCCTCTAGAACTGGAGAAGGAGGACAAAGGTGGATTTCCTTTATGTGAAGGCAACCACGAGGACAAGAGAAATTGCACCTTGGGCAGCGATAACCAGAAAAACCTGATCAGCCAAAAGGTGGAAGGAAGTTGGACAGACAAACCTGGTGTGTCCTGGGAGAGAAAAGAGAATCATATGGCCCCCAACAGGTGGCATTTGGCCCCCAAGAAAGGGGACTCTGTCCCACTCTCTGCCTGAAGACCTGACCCAACTTTGAATTAAAGTTGAGCCCCTTTTGTGACGATGAGCCCCTTTTGTGACTCCGCTCCCACCCTTTCAGCAAGATAATATAATCAAAGAACCTGAAACTTTTTGGTAACTTAGTCCTTTGAGAGCTGACCCATTGACCTCAATAGAATCATTTCCATCTCAGAATATAGAGAATTGCATGCTAGGAAGCTGCTGCAAAAGTCCAACAGGAAAGCAACTTCTTAATGCCTTCTTCAGAGATTGAAAAGGCTAGTTTTGGACTACCACGCTCCAAAAAACATGCCCACTAATTTTTTTTGGGGGGGGGGGGATTATGGCAGCTGTAATACAAAAGATATATTTATGCATAGAATCCTAGAGCTGAAAGAGACCCAAAAGGCCACCCAACTATAAGGTAAAGGTAAAGTGTATTGTCGAAGGCTTTCATGGCCGGAATCACTGGGTTGTGGTAGGTTTTTTCGGCTATATGGCCATGTTCTAGAGGCATTCTCTCCTGACATTACGCCTGCATCTATGGCAAGCATCCTCACAACCTCTGAGGATGCTTGCCATAGATGCAGGCGAAACATCAGGAGAGAATGCCTCTAGAACATGGCCATATAGCCCCCAAAAACCTACAACAACTCAGTAAAAGTAACGGTTTCCCTTTGACATTAAGTCTAGTCATGTTGGACTCTAGGGGGTGGTGCTCATCTCTATTTCTAAGCCAAAGAGCCAGTGTTGTCTATAGACACCTCCAAGGTCTTGTGGCTGGCATGACTGCATGGAGCAGCGTTACCTTCCCGCTGGAGTGGTACCTATTGATCTACTCACATTTGCATGTTTTCGAACTGCTGGGTTAGCAGAACCCAGGGGTAATAGCAGGACTCGTCCCGCTCCCCAGATTAGTACCACTGACCTTTTGGTCAGCAAATTCAGCATCTTGGTGGTTTAACTCGCTGTACCACTGGCGGCTCCAACTATAAAGGAACACGCAATCAAAGCACTCCTGGCAGATGGCCACCCAGTCTCTGCTTGAAAGCCTCCAGAGAAGGAAAGAGACTCCTCTGGGTGCCCAGGCAGCACCATATTGCATTGCCGAATAGGTCTTGCTGTCAGGAAGTTCTTCCTAATGTTTATGTGCAATTACATCTGCTGGAAGTTTTCAGGGCAGAGTACAAATGAAACTTGCAAAATTAGACATTTTTCCATTGAAAAACCACCCCATTCTCTGACTCATCTCTCTCTCTCTGAGGAGACACATATACATGCAATGTGTCATGCTAGGCCTGACGCTAGTTGTTCACCTGGGAGTGATAGCCTTCCTCCTCCTCCTCCTCTTGTGCCCCAAAAGAGCAGAGAGCCCTTTTTGTGGGCTTGAGATGCCAAAGAGACGCCGCAGTGTGCTCCTTCTGCCCCAGGGCCAAGGGCTTTGGTCCCGGCCTCCTTCCTCCTCTTTGCTCAGCTCACAAAAGGGAGTGTTTGCAAAGGATTACAGCTTGTTTGCCCAACACAAGCTGCTCCTTGAACTCCCTGCCATCCCGCAAATAGCTGATTGGTATTTAAATAAGATGCAAATCGTAATTGGAGCCGTCCCCATCAATGAAGCGAGGGCGCTGATGGCATCAAATGCTGCATGACAACGGACAAGCTCAGTTCCTGGTCTCCCGATCGGATCCTGCCTTTTGGAAAAGAGACTTCTGGATGGATGTTACAGGAAAGTGGGGACTTTCCTGCAACATCCATCAGTATCTCAATAAGGAGAAATGTAGGATACTTCAATGTATTGTCGAAGGTTTTCATGGCTGGAATCACTAGGTTCTTGTAGGTTTTTTCGGGCTATAGGGCCATGTTACAGGGCCATGTTATAGGGCCACAGCAGAGAGGAAACAACCAGGCACATCTCAACACCTCTCAACAGAACAGTTTCCCAGGCTCTGCCAGGCCTTCAAATGCTAATGAAGGTGGTCAGCTGAAACATTCACACCTAACTTCAGCAGAGAGCTCTTTGCCCCACCCCAGTCATTCCACAGATATATAAACCCATTTTCCTATCTCCAACAGACCTCACTACCTCTGAAGATGCTTGCCACAGATGCAGGCGAAACGTCAGGAGAAATGCCTCTAGAACATGGCCCTATAGCCCGAAAAAACCTACAAGAACCTACTGTAGGATACTTTGCCGAGGCAGAGAAATCAAAATGCACTGATGAAGGATGCATGACGCCTGTTTCAACAACAGTCCATTTGTGAAAGGAACCTTGGAGTATTGTCAAAGGTTTTCATGGCTGGAATCACTAGGTTGTTGTAGGTTTTTCGGGCTATATGGCCATGTTCTAGAAGCATTATCTCCTGATGTGTTGCCTGCATCTATGGCAAGCATCCTCAGAGGTTGTGAGACTTCACAACCTCTGAGGATACTTGCCATAGATGCAGGTGAAATGTCAGGAGAGAGTGCTTCTAGAAAATGGCCATATAGCCCGAAAAACCTACAACTACCCAGAACCTTGGAGTCTTCGTGGACAACAAGTTGAACAGGAGCCAACAATGCAATGCAGCAGCTAAAAAGGTCAATGTGATTCTAAGCTGCAACCAAAGTGTCCAGATCAAGGGATGTTAGGGTACCCTTCCCTTCTTCTGCTTTGGTCAGACCTTTTCACAAGCATACTTATCCGAACGTATCTCTCTCTATGTTCCACCTCGTAATTTAAGATCTACTGGGGAGGCCCATCGGGGGGGGGGGGGCACAGGGCCTTCTCAGTGGTGACCACGCGCTTGTAGAATTCGCTCCCCAGCAAGATTAGATCGGCGTCCTCCCTCCTTTCTTTTAGGAAAAAACTAAAGTCATGGTTTTGGAGCCAGGCTTTTGGCTAGTGGGCACAGCAGCACTTTAGACACTGAACCCGGACAACAGGATTGTTGTGACAATTGGAAACGGCTATATGACTTATGATTATGTGAGTTATGTAATTTTAATTAACATTACTGTTTTAATTTATTATGTACTAGGATTTTATATTGTTATTATTGATACCGTTGGCATTTTTTTTTTTTTGTCGTGTCAGGAGCGACCTGAGAAACTGCAAGCCGCTCCTGTTGTGAGAGAATTGGCCGTCTGCAAGGACGTTGCCCAGGGGATGCCCGGATGATTTGATGTTTTATCATCCTTGTGGGAGGCTTCTCTCATGTTCCCACATGAGGAGCTGGAGCTGATAGAGGGAGCTCATCCGCCTCTCCCCGGATTCGAACCTGTGACCTGTCGGTCTTCAGTTCTGCCAGCACAGGGCTTTAACCCACTGCGCCACCGGGGGCTCTGTTGGCATTGAATTGTTGCCTGCGTTAGCCGCAATGAGTCCCCCCTTGGGGGGTGAGAAGGGCGGGGTAGAATGGTGTAAATAAATAAACAAACAAATAAACAATAGCCCTGTATCCAGTTCTGGGTAAAGCAATTCAAGAGGGATCGCGACTTTAACCTGGAAGACGTCCAGAGGGCCCCAGGGCTGCATGGAATCAAACCAGTTCAAACCAGGAAGGGGGTCTCAGGCTGTTAAGAATTGTGGAAGTCCAAAACACTTCGAGGGCCAAAGTTTGCCCAAGTCTGCTGTAAATGCACTCTTGGAGTCTATGTTTTGCAGGCATATAGCAAGGTTGGGAGGATGATAACTATCTAAACAAGCCCCTTGGTCTTACTAGAGATGTCCCGATTCTCAAACACTCTCTGCTTCATTCAGAAAAATGTTGCACTCGCAGAGCTCAGGTGGTGTTGTATTTCAGTGTCAATGTTGACTTTTGTGGAGAGGTGGCTGCCAAGGGAGCAGAAATGGTCAACATTTTCTAGTGTTAATCTGAGACTGGAGGGACATCTCTCAAGGCTGCTTTAGTTACGTTTTCCACAGAGCTCTTGTGGTGGTTATACTGTTATGATTATTATTACACAACTCCTGCTCAGGGTTGAGAGAAGAATGTAGTGTAAGTTTCATCATCTGAGCTCTGCAGGACAAAGGCTGCTTTGCCAATGGTTTGAGAAGGCAGATGCACCCCTTTCCAATGTGACTCCGGAAATGTGGCCGCAATGTCTATTTCTGTTTTCTCTTGCCCTCGACCCCATTGCAAAACCTAGTGGTGCTCCAGAGGGATGCTTTTTCTGCAGCAAAAGGTCCTGCGGATTGTTACTGTCTTCAGATGTGGTTGGACTGCAGGTTCCATCATCCCTTGCCAGCACCTTACTGACAGGTGATTCCTTGTAGCCCAAGATAATAATTATATATTATATTATATTATATTATATTATATTATATTATATTATATTATATTATATTATATATGAATGGAGGAAAAGGGGGAATGAAGGAAAGAGAGAAGGAGGAAGGGAAGGAAGGAAGGAGGGAAGAAGAGAAGGTAGAAAGGAAAGAAAAAATGAGGGAAATGCAGGAAAGAGGTAAAGAAGGAAGGAAGGAAGGAGAAAAGGAAATAAAAAGTGAAAGAAGGAAGGAAACAGGGAGGGAAGAAAGGAGACAAAGGAAGAAGTAGAAAAAGAGGGAGGAAAAGAAGGAAAGAGAGAAGGAAGGATGAAACCAAAGAGCAAAAGAAGGAATGAAAGAAAGAGGTAGAGAAGGAAGAAAAGAGGGAAAGGGGAAGGGGAAGAAAAAAAGGGGAAAGAATAGGTAGGTAGGTACCTCTCTTTCATAATAGACCAGATATCTACTTCGAAAATTTCAGATCTTTCTTAAAGGCTGATAGGTTGAGGGCTTGCCTAATCTCACCATGCAGGGACTTCCAAAGCCGTGGGGCCACAGTGGAGAAGGCTCTCTCCCTCGTTCCCACAAGTTGTACCTGTGATAGAGGAAGGGGTGAAAGGAGGGCCTCCCCAGAGGATCGAAGGGATCATACAGGTTTGTGGTAGGAGATGTGGTTGTGAAGATAGGTGAGTCCCAAACCATTCAGGGCCTTATAGGTGATAACCTGCACCTTGAATTGGGACCGGAAAATGAATGGCAGCCAATGGAGGATGATGGTCCTCCAAGTGTAGTGTCTTGGCAGTGGTTCTGTAGGTGGCTGTGAAGCCCTATTCTTGACCTGAATGTTCTCCTGAAGTGAGAACATTGGTTTCTAGGTAGAAGGTGGTCCCTGTCAGGGTTGGCTTGACTCACCTTCCTCTTGGCACGATTCTTCCTTTCACCCTCCATTTATGCCTCTGAATTCTGCAGCACTGCTGGTCACAGCTGACCTCCAGTTAGAGCACTCAAGGGCCGGGGCTTCCCAGTTCTTGGGATCTATGCCACAGTTTTTAAGGTTGACTTTAAGTCCATCTTTAAATCTTCTTTTCTGTTCACCAACATTACATTTTCCATTCTTGGGTAGAGTAACTGCTTTGGGAGATCAGGCATTCAGACAAGGTGGTCAGTCCAGCGGTGTAGGAGCATCGTTTCAATGCTGGTGGTCTTTACTTCATGCGGCACGCTGACATTTGTCCGCCTGTCTTCCCAAGAGATTTGCGGGATTTTCCAGAGCCAGTGCTGAAGCAATCATTCCAGGAGTTGAGTGTGACATCTGTAGACAGGCGTATAGCAAGAGGGCCAAAGTTTGCCCATGCACTCTTAGAGTCCATGTTTTGCAGCCTTATAGCAAGGTTGGGAGGATAATAGCTATCTAAACAAGCCTTTGGTCTTCCTAGAGATGTCCCGATCTTCAAACACTCTCTGCTTCATTCAGAAAAATGCTGCACTCGCAGAGCTCAGACGGTGTTGTATTTCAGTGTCAATGTTGACTTCTGTGGAGAGGTGGCTGCCAAGGGAGCAGAAATGGTCAACATTTTCTAGTGTTACACCACTGAGCTGCATTTCTGGGATTGGCTGGTGATAACTGGAAGAGCACTTTGGTTTTCTCGATGTTCAGTGAGAGGCTGAGCTTCTCGTATACCTCTGCAAAGGTGTTTAGAGTGGCTTGCAGGTCTTCTTCTGAATGCACACAGACTACGTTATCATCAGCATATTGGAGTTCTATAATAGATGTTGCTGTGACCTTAGTTTTGGTTTTCGGTCTGGTGAGGTTAAATAGTTTGCCATCTGTCTGTTAGCTGATTTTCATTCTGGTGCCAATGCAGCTTAGGGCTACTGGGGTTGCCCAGCCCCAAGTGGGGGCTTTTTCTTGCTGTATATTTTTGCGCAGAGGCTGGGAAGCCACTTCCTTTGGGGTTCGAGAGGCAGACTCTGGCCCTGACTGAGGCTGGGGCTGGACTGGGTGGACTTTGAGGCCCTTTCTGGCCTCTGGACTCTGTGACTCGGTCAAAGAGCAGGAAGAGGGTAAGTACATGAAAGAGGCCCTCCCCTTGCAGATCCCTAGCCGAGTCATTTAGTTATTTGCAACCGTTTCCGGCCAAAAGGAAGAAGAGGGGTTGGAAGGGTGTGTGATCTTATCATTGGGCGGAAGGAGAGCTAAAAATAGCCCCTGGGGTGGTTAAGAGGGGAGGAAGTGGGTTCAGAGATTTGGGGCTGGGAGGGACCCTGCTCTGTTTTCAGAGAGTCAGTCAACATCCAAGGCTGGAAGGCAACCACTCAACACAATCCTTTCCCCTTGTCTTGCAACCCTTCTCCCATTATGCCTTTGAAAGAGTCCCACAGCACCACCATCACTCATTGGCCAATCAGTGTCCCATCATCCCCTGTCAAAATGATGGGAGTTAAAGTCCAAATCAGCATGCGGCAGATTAGGGATTGCTACCTTGCATCCCCCAGCAAGCACTATGGAGACTCCATCACACTAAGGCCCCATCATCCCCACCCAATATGATGGGTGTTGCAGTCCAACATATTTAGGCTGTGTGTGCCACATTGTGGGAGTATGTATATATTGAACTTCTATGTGTTTCAATACTTTTGCATCACTGCAATAGTGGATACTTGTCTATCCTGAGTCTGTAACAAAGCCACATTCACCATAAACATGTCATGCCAGACTAATAATAATTTGATATTATAATTATATATTTTATATTACATGTAACATTACTAATACAATCAAAGAATCCTAGAGTTGGAAGAGACCTCCTGGGCCATCCAGTTCAACCCCCTGCAAAGAAGCAGGAAAATTGCATTCAAAGCACTCCCAACAGATGGCCATACAGCTTCTGTATGAAAGCTTCCAAAGAAGGAGCCTCCACCACACTCTGGGGCAGAGAGTTCCACTGCTGAACAGCTCTCACAGTGAGGAAGTTCTTTCTAATGTTCAGATGGAATCTCCTTTCTTGTAGTTTGAAGCCATTGTTCTGCATCCTAGTGTCCAGGGCAGCGGAAAACAAGCTTGCTCCCTCCTCCCTATGACTTCTTTTCATGTGTTTATACATGGCTATCATGTCTCCTCTCAGCCTTCTCTTCTTCAGGATAAACATGCCCAGTTCCTTAAGCCGCTCCTCATAGGGCTTGTTCTCCAGACCCTTGATCATTTTAGTCGCCCTCCTCTGGACACATTCCAGCTTGTCAATATCTCTCTTGAATTGTGCCCAGAATTGGACACAATATTCCAAGTGTGGTCTAACCAAAGCGGAATAGAGGGGTAGCATTACTTCCCTAGATCTAGACACTATGCTCCTATTGATAATAAACACACAATAACAAAATACATCATAACAAAACATGAAATAACAAAACCAACAATATAAAACAGCATAGTAAAACCAGACACAGAGGACTTCAAACTACAGAAAAGAAAGGAAATTCCACCTGAACATGAGGAAGAACTTCCTGACTGAGAGCTGTTCAGAAGAGGAACTCTCTGCCCTGGAGTGTGATGGAGGCTCCTTCTTTGGACGCTTTGAAACAGAAATAGCCGAATGGCTATCTGTTGGGGGTGCTTTGAACGCGATTTTCCTGCTTCTTGGCAGAATGAGGTTGCACTGGATGGCCCATGAGGTTTCTCCCAACTCTAGGATACTATGATCTTCCCTCTTCCTTTCTCTCTCACTTTGGTCTGCTGTTTGCCCCATTTATTGACAATTGTAAGTTTCCCGGGTCACAGACCTATATCTCTGCCCTAACAGCACTCTGTCCAATGGAGGTGAGTCCTTTCTGGAATCCAGGGCAGGACTAAACTGAAGGTACACAGGAAGGGAGACAGCAACATCATCATTAGTTTAAAAATTACTGTAGCCCAATTTCTATATTCTGCCTGGACCCAAGGACCTCAGGGCTGCATGGAATCAAACCAGTTCAAATAACTGAAAATGTAAAATAGGAGTGGGAGGGATCAATCTAAAAACCTATTAACCTATATAACGACTCTTAAGTGTGTTTTAAAAGTTAAATTGATGCATAAATTGTACAAAACCCAAAGGCTTTAAGGAAAAACTGTATCTGAAAGGAGGCCAATGCGGGCGCCAATGAGGCAACATGGGAGGACCTCAGTTTCTGGATCCCATAGAGTAGATTTCTCAAAGTGGGGGTCGGGACCCCTGGGAGGAGTTCAGTGTGGTTGCCCAAACCATCATTTCTGATGGTCTTAGGAACCCCTTTGGCAGAGGAGACTGAAGATCTCTCTAACTGTCCTTCTCTTCCTTTTTGGAAACAGACGGCGAATCTTCCCACCAAAAGACTCTTGGCCAAGGGTTTTTTTCCTGTTGTTTATGTTCTTGGATCTCCAATTTATACTTTCCTACTTTCCTATACCAACCAAATATTCCCCCACTTCAATTGTTATTTGGAAACTTAATAAAAATCTATATTTAAAAAAAAGACTCTTAGCTAAGGAGCGGGTTGTTTCTGAGACTCCGAGCGAGTAGGGGAGAGCAGGCATGCTTGGCGCATAGCAAAGTGGTGCGGATGTGCAAGCGAGGGAGAGTGTGTGAGGCTGGAGGGAGGTTTGCGCCAATGAGTCTCTTCAAGTCATGGGGGTTCTGTGACAGAAGTTTGGCCCAATTCTCTCATTGGTGGGGTTCAGAATGCTCATGGATTGTAGGTGAACTATAAATCCCAGCAACTACAACTCCCAATGTCAAGGTCTATTTTCCCCAAACTCCATTAGTGTTCACATTTCGGCAAATTGAGTATTTGTGCGAAGTTTGGTCCAGATCCATCATAGTTTGAGTCCACGTGCTCTCTGCATGTAGGTGAACTACAACTCCAAAACTCAAGGTCAATGCCCACCAAACCCTTTTGGTATTTTTTGCTGATCATGAGAGTTCTGTGGACCAAGTTTGGTTCAATTTCATCACTGGTAGAGTTCAGAATGCTCTTTGATTGTAGGTGAACTATAAATCCCAGCAACTACAACTCCCAAATGTCAAGGTCTATTTTCCCCAAACTCCATTAGTGTTCACATTTCGGCAAATTGAGTATTTGTGCAAAGTTTGGTCCAGATCCATCATAGTTTGAGTCCACGTGCTCTCTGCATGTAGGTGAACTACAACTCCAAAACTCAAGGTCAATGCCCCCCAAACCCTTTGGGTATTTTCTGCTGGTCATGAGAGTTCTGTGGACCAAGTTTGGTTCAATTTCATCATTGGTAGAGTTCAGAATGCTCTTTGATTGTAGGTGAACTATAAATCCCAGCAACTACAACTCCCAAATGTCAAGGTCTATTTCCCCCAAACTCCATTAGTGTTCACATTCAGGCAAATTGAATATTCATGCCAAGTTTGGTCCAGATCTATAATTGTTTGAGTCCACAGTGATCTCTGGATGTAGATGAACTACAACTCCCAAACTCAAGGTCAATGCCCACCAAACCATTCCAGTATTTTCTGTTGGTCATGGGAGTTCTGTGTGCCAAGTTTGGTTCAATTCCATTGTTGGTGGAATTCAGAATACTCTTTGATTATAGGTGAACTATAAATCCCAGCAACTACAACTCCCAAATAACAAAATAAATCCCCTTCCCAACTCAACAGAATTCAAATTTGGGCGTTATTTGTGCTAAATGTTGCCCAGTGAATGAAAATACATCCTGCATATCAGATATTTACATTATGATTCATAACAGTAGCAAAATTACAGTTATTAAGTAGCAATGGAAATAATGTTATGGTTGGGGGTCACTCATCACAACAGGAGGAACTGTATTAAGAGGTTGCAAGTAGCATTAGGAAGGTCGAGAAATGCTTATCTATGTCAAGTATTTCTAACTCCGGTTTTCTGGCATTTCAGAAAATTTCTGGAGTGAAAACATTTGCATAGGATATAATATGATCCAACGGTAAGATGGATGGATGGCATCCTTGAAGTGACTGGACTGACCTTGAAGGAGCTGGGGGTGGTGACCGCCAACAGGGAGCTCTGGCATGGGCTGGTCCATGAGGTCACGAAGAGTCGGAGACGACTGAACGAATGAACAACAACAACATAATATAATGTAATGTAATATATTGTATATACATATAATATTTATAATATTATAACGTAATGCAATATAATACTACCACTAATAATATGATATAATTATATATTTATATTAGCCATCCCCTGCCACGCGTTGCTGTGGCCCAGTCTGTGTATATGTGTTTTGTGTGTGTATATATATGTATATGTGTGTGTTTATATATTTGTGTATAAGTACACATATATATGTGTGTTTGTGTATATATATGATTTTGCGAATGCATTGTAATGTATTTTTTGGCTCTTTAAGTCTCTTCTGCTGTGTTTTGCAGTGTTTTTATGAGTGATGGTCACTTGTTGACTTGATAGGTGTATTGTGTCCAAATTTGGTGTCAATTCGTCCAGTGATTTTTGAGTTATGTTAATCCCACAAACAAACATTACATTTTTATTTATATAGATTACATGTAATATTACTTATAATATTACAATATAATGGTATAATGCAATATAGTAAGTACTTTGGCCACATCATGAGAAGACAGGAAAGCTTAGAGAAGACAATGATGCTTGGGAAAATGGAAAGAAAAAGGAAGAGGGGCCGACCAAGTGCAAGATGGATGGATGGTATCCTTGAAGTGACTGGATTGACTCTGAAGGAGCTGGGGGTGGTGACGGTCAACAGGGAGCTCTGGCATGGGCTGGTCCAGGAGGTCATGAAGAGTCGGAAGCAACTGAACGAATAAACAACAACAATACTGATATTGTACTATGCTAATTATATATATATATATATATATATATATATATATATATATATATATATATAAATGTTCTGTGCATAATGAGTTCCTTAAAAACAAAAGAACCAATGAACGAAATCACACCAAATTTGGCAACAAAACGTCTCACAACACAAGGAGTGACCATCACTCAAAAAATTATGATTTTGTCATTTGGGAGTTATAGTTGCTGGGATTTTTTGTTCACCTACATTCAAAGAGCATTCTGAACTCCACCAACGATGGAATTGAACCAAACTTGGCACACAGTTCTTCCATGACCAACAGAAAAGACTGGAAGGCTTTGGTGGGCAGTGTCCTTTGGTTTTGGAGCTGTAGTTCACCTACATCCAGAGATCACTGTGGACTCAAACAATGATGGATCTGGACCAAACTCCACACAAATACTCAATATGCCCAAATGGGAACACTGGTGGAGTTTGGGGGAAAATAGCATTTTGACATTTGGGAGTTGTAGTTGCTGGGATTTATAGTTCATATACAATCAAAGAGCATTCTGAACCCCACCAACGATGGAATTGAACCAAACTTGGCACACAGTTCTCCCATGACCAATAGAAAATACTGGGAGGGTTTGGTGGGCAGTGTCCTATGGTGTTGGAGTTGTAGTTCACTTACATCCAGGTAGAGTACTGTGGACTCAAACAATGATGGATCTGGACAAAACTCTACACGAATACTCAATATGCCCAAATGTGAATACTGGTGGAGTTTGGGGAAAATAGAATCTTGACATTTGGAAGTTGTAGTTGCTGGGATTTATAGTTCACCCACAATCACAGAGGATTCTGAACCCCACCAACGATATAATTAAGCTACACCTCCCACACAGAACCCCTATATGGGCCACAGCAATGCGTGGCAGGGGACAGCTAGTATAATATATTGCATGTATATATATATATCTTGTAAGCTGCTCTGAATCCCCTTCAGGGTGAGAAAAGCGGCATATAAATGCCGTAAATAAATAAATAAGTAAGTAAATAAATAAATAAATAGGAACAAGGGGCTTTGCAAGGGGAGCCTTCCCTAGTCCTAATGGGAGAAGCAAAGGATTTGTTTCATCTCCTTCCCCCTTCCTTCTTCCAACTCCCATGCGCTCAGTGAGCAACAAGCCAGCTTTCTGATTAATTCACTGCTGGCGGTTCTCTCTTGCAAACGCCTTCCAAGCCCTCCGCTTCCCAAGCTGTTCATCTCCATGAAGTCTGCAAAAATTGTTTGCTTCCAGGGAGGAGGGAAAGGGATTATGGATTTGGCCATAGAATAAATCTATGGAGAGGGAAGGAGAGGAAAAAACCAGGCGCATTTTGGTTCCAAATCTGTGCTCCTCGGTGGTGACATTGAGAGCTCCTCTGGGCAGTCTGGCCCCATTTGGAATGGGATATGTGTGATGTCTCTTGAGCCGATGCCTGTGTGCTATTATGCATGCATTGTTCTCCTCTGTTCTCCCTTAAGAGCCTCTGGAGAAAAGTACTGAGATATTTCTTGGGTTAATATAGAGCAGCGTTTCTCACTCTGAGAGTCGGGACCCCTGGGAGGGTCACAAGGGGTTTTCAGAGGGCTTGCCAAAAGACCATCAGAAAACATATATTTCTGATCGTCTTAGGAACCCCTTTGGCTGACGGCTGAAGATCTCCCCGTCTGTCCTTGTCTTCATTTTTAGAAACAGACAGCAAATCCTCCCATGAGAAGTCCTCCTCCACTGTGATTGGTTGGCCTATCAGGTGGCCTCTCAGCCAAGGGGAGACTCCAAGTGGAGAGGGGAGAGCAGGTGTGCTCAATGCATGGCAGTGTGGGGTGCATGTGCGGGTAAGGGAGAGTGCATGAGGCTGGAGGTTCACACAAATGAGTCCCTTCAAGGCATGGGGTTTCTATGTGGGAGGTTTGACCCAATTCTATCACTGATGGGACTCAGAATGCTCTTTGATTGTAGGTGAACTATAAATCCCAGCAACTACAACTCTCAAATGACAAAGTCTATTTTCCTCAAACTCCACCAGTGTTCACATTTGGTCATATTGAGTATTCATGCCAGGTTCAGTCCGGATCGATGATTGTTTGAATCCACAGTGCTCCCTGGATATAGGTGAACTACAACTCCAAAACACAAGGGCAATTCTCACCAAACCCTTCCAGTATTTTCTGCTGGTCATGGGAGTTCTGTGTGCCAAGTTTGCTTCAATTCCATCATTGGTGGAGTTCAAAATGTTATTTGAATGTAGGTGAACTATAAATCCCAGCAACTACAACTTCCAAATGAAAAAAATCAACTCCCTGCTAACCCCACCAGTATTCAAAATTGGGCATATCGGGCATTTGTGCCAAATGTGGTCCAGTGAGTGAAAATACATCCTGCATATCAGATATTTACATTGTGATTCATAACAGTAGCAAAATTACAGTTATGAAGTAGCAAGGATGATAATGTTATCGTTGGGCGTCACCCCAACATGAGGAACTGTATTAAGCGGTTGCGGCATGAGGAAGATTGAGAAACACTGACATAGAGAATAAGACCTTTAGGGAAAACATCCTGAAACTCAGCCCTTCTTGATCCACAAAACATCTAACTTGTTGGCCCATGATTGCCAGGCCAAGTCATCGGCATCTCTACAATGCTCTGCCAGAGCCAGGAATGCCAGTTTCAGAGTGACATCCAAATGCACCAAACGCCAGTCTCGGCAGACACATTCCAAACTCATGAGGGGCACTGAAGTCTCAAATGGCAACATCAGATTTGGGTAAAGTGGGCAAATGCAGCTCTTCTGGGCCGCGAAGGAGAGATGCCCTCACAGCCAGGCCTGGAGGGCACCAGAAGAGCCACCTGTCACTACTCTCCTGGCATCCGTGTGTCATCCCTAGGCCCTTATGAATCATCACATCTGCTGGGAAAACAAGAAGTCCTCCTCCAATGGAGCTCCGGCAACAACCCACAGCCCAGAATGAGTAAAGCGCAAGATGGAGCCTCTCTTTTCCAAATGGCACGGCTCCTGGCTCCCTCCCACCCAACCTGTCGCTTTCCCCTTCATCACAAGGCACAAAATACGCTGCTGCTGCTCCGTGACTGGCATCCGGTGGGCACAGCGTCCCCACGGACCCTGCCAGAGAGAACGGGTGGTGGGGGGAGGCACTGAGAAGCTGCCAAAAACAGCCTCCACGCCTCCATCCAGAAGGAGAGGATAGAGCATTCTTGGGAGGCTGATGAAGCACTTGCATTGATATTCCAACTGCGAGAAAAAAGAGATTCCATCAAAGCTTTAGGAAGAACTTCCTGGCAGTAAGAGCTCTTCAGCAGTGGAATGCAGAGTCCAGTGGGGTCTTCTTCTCTGGAGGTTTACAAGCAGAGGCTGGATGGCCATCTGCCAGGAGTGCTCAGACTGTGACTTCCTTCATAGATAAAAGGGGTTGGGCTGGATGGCCATTGGAGGTCCCTTCCAACTCTATGATTCTACAGACATTTTTTTTAATGTCAGTAGCAACTTGAGAAACTCCAAGTCGCTTCTGGTGTGAGAGAGTTGGCCGTCTGCAAGAATGTTGCCCAGGGGATGCCCAGATGTGTTACCATCCTGTGGGAGGCTTCTCTCATGTCTCCACATAGGAAGCTGGAGCTGACAGATGGGAGCTCTCTGCACTCCCCGGATTGCTAACCTTTTGGTTAGCAGTCCTGCCGACACAAGGATTTAACCCAGGCATGGGCAAACTTTGGCCCTCCAGGTGTTTTGGACTTCAACTCACACAATTCCTAACAGCAAAGGGGAAATAGAAGATGCAGAGAAGAATGCATGAGGGAGGGAGACAAATCTGGAGCAAGTCCCCTAACCCATTAGCTGCCCCTAGCCCCTCTTGGTTCGACATGGAGGGCGTCATAGCTTCATATCCATGGAAGCTCATGCTAAAGTAAAAACCGGACAGTCTTAAGGGGCTGCCACATCCCGCCCCTCCTTTGCTCTGAAATTGCCATGAGTCGGAGGGGACCGATGTGGCGTCCATGGCCCTCCGCATCATTGGGGGCCAACATAAAGAACTGATTCCTGAAGGAAGCAAGAAGAGAAAGGCAGGCCAGGGAACAGGCGGTGGGCGGTTGCGCATTTGCACCCGTCACACAGCCGCCAAGTGCCTCATAAGCCATATTTATCGCCCGCCTGGCGCACTCCTTCCATCTGCATAATGAACCGCTTCCCACATCCCTTTCCAGAAGCACAATAAAGCCCATGACGCGGAGGAGGAGGAGGCCCTCCATTGCTGGCTAAGCACAACGGGCTCAAGGGAGGGCAGAGCTGCAGGAGAAGGAAGGAAGGAAGGAAGGAAGGAAGGAAGGAAGGAAGAAAAGGAGGAAAAAAGAAAGGAAGGATGGATGGAAGGAGGAAAGGAAGGAAGGAAGGAAGGAAGGAAGGAAGGAAGGAAGGAAGGAGAGATGGGGAAAAGAGGGAGGGGAGGAAGGAAGGAAGGAAGGAAGGAAGGAAGGAAGGAAGGAAGGAAGGAAGGGAGGGAGGGAGGGAGGAAGAAATGGAGAACGAAGGAAGGAAGGAAGGAAGGAAGGAAGGAAGGAAGGAAGGAAGGAAGGAAGGAAGGAAGGAAAGAAGGAAAGAAGGAAAGAAGGAAAGAAGAAAGGAAGGAAGGTAATAAAGAAGAAAGGAAAAGGGGAAGGAAGGAAAGAAGGAAGGAAGGAGGAATGGATGGAAGGAAGGAAGGAAGGAAGGAAGGAAGGAAAAAACAAAGGAAGGAAGGAAAGAAGGAAAGAAAGAAAGAAGAAAGGAAGGAAAGAAAGAAAGAAAGATAGAGGGAAGGAAGGAGGAAGGGAAGGGAAGGGAAGGGAAGGAAAGAAAGAAAGAAAGAAAGAAAGAAAGAAAGGCAGGAAAGAAAGAAAGAAAGAAGGAAGGAAGGAAGGAAGGAAGGAAGGAAGGAAGGAAAGGAAGGAAGGAGGAAAGGAAGGAAGGAAGGAAAGAGAGATGGAGAGACGGAAGGAGGAAGGAAGGAAGGACAAAAGGAAGGACGGATGGAAGGAGGGCTGGCAGGCAGGCAGGCAGGTGAGGGAGCTGCCTCCGAAAATGCTGCATGTGTGTAAGAGAGGGCCCGTCTGGGTCAAGGATGGGCCCGAATGCCAGCAAGGCAGAAATATTGTCTCAGATTAGGGTGCCACAACTAGAACCAAAGCAGACTGCTCTGCCATGGGGCAGTAGCCCTACATCTCATAGTTGAAGCTGAGAAAGTCAGGTCCCAAGGTACAGTAAGCCCTCATTGGGTCCTAAACTAGGCTTTGCAGAAGGCAGCCTCTCTGTAGCCCCAAACAGTGTTAGAATTCAACCCCACACTGCTCAAGTCTGTAGTCCTCAGTGAGAAGCAGAGCGATAGAATCAAGCAAGGCTGAGAGAATCCCTTCTTCCCTCCTCATTCCTGAATGCCTGTTGTTGCTGTTTGTTTTCTCTCTCTCTCTCTCTGTCCTTTCTCCTCCCATCCTAATGGATGACTAGAATGGAACTTCTTCAGGATGCAAGTTCATTTGTTTTAAGACTGTGTGTTTATTTCTTTCATTCACCTTCCTTTTCTTTCTGAATTTCTCTGAAGTTGTTGTGTGAATGGGAAAATGTAGTCTTTCGAGATGTTTCCTTTGGTTTGAACTTAGAAATCACGGAGTTAGAGACAAAACTTACACCCAGTCCTCTTCTATCAAGAAATATAGTTCTCATGTCTTAATAAACCTTGTTGAAATTCTTAAGATTGAACTCTGCCTCTCGCTTCCTCAAGCTCAAGAATTCCTTACAGCCACACTAGAGTGCTTTCACTTGCTGTGAGATGAATGGTGGTAGGAGAGAAAAAAGTGCATCCGTTAGACCTCATATTTACTACTCCTGATATAGAATACTAAAGCTGGAAGGGATCCCCAAGGGTCATCCAGTCCAACCCTCTGTCATACAAGAAGACGCAATCAAAGCACTCCCGATAGACAGCCTGTGGAAAATCCTCCAGAGAACGAGACTCCACAACACTCCCAGACAGCCTACACCGCTGTCCATCAGCTCTTACTCTCAGGAAATCCTTTAGAAAGAAGCTTAAAACGTGGATGTGGGACCAGGCCTTCAGGTAACTAGGCAGACAATGACAATGACAATGTTGACAATGGCTTGGAAAAAGACTGTGGATAAGTTTGATGGAGTATCCAATCACAGAATTCTGCTAGATAATGTCCACCTAATCTGGTGGACATTATCTAGCAGAATTCTGTGATTGGATACTCCATCAAACTTATCCACAGTCTTTTTCCAAGCCATTGTCAACATTGTCATTGTCATTGTCTGCCTAGTTACCCGAAGGCCTGGTCCCACATCCACGTTTTAAGCTTCTTTCTAAAGGAGAGGAGGGATGAAGAGGGTCTAATTTTTCCCAGGGAATGCATTCCACAGGCAGGGGGCCATCACTGAGAAGGCCCTGACCCTCATCCCCGCCAAGCACATTGGAGACAGTGAGCAGGGCCTCCCCAGAAGATCTTAAACTCCGAGGTGGGACGTAGAAGGAGATATGTTCAGAGAGGTATGCTGGGCCGGAACTGTATAGGGTTTTATAGGTCAAAACCAGCACTTTGAATTTTTCTCGGAACGTTCCCTCTCTACCTTCACTTCTCCCAGCTAAACATTACCCAGAGGAAAGAAAAAGAGAAGGGAAGAAGGGAGGGAGGGAGGAAGAGAAGGATAGGTAGAAGGGAATGGAGGGAGGGAGGAAAGACAAATGGAAGGAAGGAAGGAAGGAAGGAAGGAAGGAGAAAGAGAGAGGAGGAAAGAGAGAAGGCAGGAAGGATGGAAGGGGGGAAGGGAGGGAAGGGAGGGAGAAGGAGGCAAGAAAGGAAGGAAGAGAGGGAAAGAGGGAGAAAGAGGCAAGGAAGGAAGGGAAGGAGGGAGAAAGAGGCAAGAAAGGAAGGGAGGGAAGGA